>NC_056736.1:619387911-619467911 GCF_019279795.1 Protopterus annectens
ATGTGATGAGGGATTAGAAATGGGTACACAGTATTGGGGAAGACGTTGCTAGAGTATGAGACAAATTATAGAACATAAACAGTGAAAACAGTGAGAACTACATATCTTAGACATGGATGGACTCCATAACAGTACTAAGAGGAAAATTAGAAATAACAAATGCTATCAACTGGGTGTTAAAACCTATACTGCAGCCAAAGTGAAAGGAGAGGAGTATATGTGGATAGTCATTGAACAGCAATTTGTAACCTTTGATGAATAAACTTAGCAAAAGATTCAGTAATGGACCCCTATGCTGCCACTACTGGATGTAATAGTGGATCTTCTATGTTGGCATGGATTTTTGGAATCCCAAAAGTCTTATGTGTCAGTGGTGCCTTAACCTTAAGAAATTTGTATACATCAATGGAAATATGATCAAACAAAACCAGTTTCTCTAATAGCATATTGATCTTGGTAAGCTATGTTAATTTGGTCTCATCACTTAGTAAAGATGTCATCTGACCAACATAGTCTATTACTTCCATCAAAACCATGCTACCTCCTTTGTCCAGTTTCATACACTGGCCATCTTTATTTTGTACAATAGAATTCAAGATGTTTCTCTCCTTCTGGTAGAGATGTTGATCTCATCTCTGGATTTATGGAACTAGTGTTAAAAACAATTATATGTTTTTGATGGTGAATATCTAAAACAAATGCAGAATGTTGTGATGGGGAGGGGCTGTTTCTGCCCCTATTTTTGTTAACTCTGTTCTCTTGTGGTGGGAGAAAAAATGGTGTCCATTTGTTTCAGTTTGTTCATCTAATGGAGGAAACTACATATTTTTTAAGAGTTTCTTACAATATTGATAATAACAAAATTAATTAATTGGACATTGAGATCAGCAAAATACAGGATGGTTGGTTTGATACTATGATTTATAGGAAGCCTACATTCTGTAATGCATTTCTACACACAAAAGTAACCATCCATTTCACAAGAAAAAGAGTGCAATTAAAAGTCAGTTTATCAGGGTGTCCAGGTTAACATCAGATGATGACATTTATAAAAATGAATTTAACACAAGTTGAACACTATGTTTTTACAATGAGGATACCCTGAGGTTTTAATTGATACTTTGTACACGTAGGTTATTAGTGAGAGAGGTCAGTGATTTGCTCTTATCATCATCAAGGGAATGTATGTACAAACCAATCAAGAGCCAGAAAACAGTGTCATTAACCAATCAGGAGACAAATGTACAGAAAGATGGGACAATATAGTCTTACATTATTCTTTAGGTGCATCAGACATTTGCAATATTTTGTGTAAAAATTGGATAATTTTACAATGTAATGAGGATACAAAATCAGTATTTAATCCTGCTCCTATTTTTATATATAATAACAGAGCCCATTTCAAAAGATTATTAGAAAGGTCAATACAAACCTTCTACATGGGGTTATGCAAAACCTCAAAATGTGGATGCTGTAATCAGTGTTCTTATATTGCCAATAATCCAGATAAGGATTTTTTAGAGAAAATACAAAAATGGATCACAAAGGGTAGAACTGATTGCCTTTCTGATAAAACTGTCTATATTGCTAGATGCTGCACTTGTTCAGCATTTTACATTGGAAAGACTGTTAATGCTTTGAACAAACTTACTTATCAACACCTGTGCAGTATATTGAGGGGAGATAATCAGAGTGTGTTAGCTAGCCAGTCTATGGTTTGTACTAACTTTAAAAAGTTTTTCAGTTCTTGAAAGGACATTCCCGGTTCTGTATGAAGGTGATTGGCAAAACATGTTATTGTACAAGGAAATGCTGTGGCAATTCCACTTAAATTCTTCAGTTTTTCTGGGTTTAAATGAAGCAATTTCAATCACAAGGGAAATGAAGTTTACAGCATCTAAATTAAAAATGTGATTTAGGTACACAAATCAGGTTGAAGCATAGAACATTGTCCACAATCCTCTCGGTTGATTTTCCTTATACAACAATTATATTACTGTTTTAAGTATACTTTGTATTCCACCACTGCAAGGATTTTATTGGTTCATTATGCACATAATTTTATTGGTTAGAACAGGCTATTACTTAAAGAAATGTTGTGGCTATTTGGCGCTAATTTACTTTTTCTAGGTTTAAATGAAATATAATGCTGATTTATAAGTGAATTAAAGTCCTAACTATTTAAGTTAAAAAATGGATATTTAGAAAAATGAAATTAGTTTAAAACACTGCAATAGTATCTACAACTTTATTGGTTGATTTTGTCATTACAATGACTTTCTTGGTATGCTGAGTACTATTAGTTTATTGGTGGATTTTGCCAATGCAAACATTTATACTATGGAAAAGTTTTTTAACTGTCTGTTTTTAATGTATTTTATGGTGCTGATGATATCTTATATGAAAAAGTAGATGAAATCACTTAGCCATTTGTTTTATTAAAGTTCGTTCTGAATCTTATCTTTGCCTGGTCATTTGTTATTTGTTATTTTGGAGGAGTTTATGTTCCAGAACCAGTGTGCTGTTCAGTGGATTTGGTTACAACAATGGATATGTGGCGATGAAAGGACAGTTCATTGTCAACATAGGCTACCCAATCCCTAACTATGGGATAAATTTTCAGAACTTTTGGTCCAGAAGAAAACATCATTTAGCTGCCCACTTGACCAGTATCTATAATTGGGCCCCCTATTCCTTCTCCTCATAAAACAGGAAAATCTTACTCCACTTTCTTCAAGTCCACACTTTCACCTTTTGCCTTTTCTTACCCCTTGATGCTTAATATGTCCTTTCCCTTCCACCATCAAGGCCCACTCACCCTCTTCATTTTCTACTGCATCCTTCACGATGGCTTTTCTCTCACCTCTTCTTTTCACATGGATGCACAGAGTACAGAAAACATATAGCTATGAATGTGGTTCAAACACAGTACAGGACAAT
This sequence comes from Protopterus annectens, assembly GCF_019279795.1. Classification (NCBI taxonomy): domain Eukaryota; kingdom Metazoa; phylum Chordata; order Ceratodontiformes; family Protopteridae; genus Protopterus; species Protopterus annectens. The sequence goes on from NC_056736.1 coordinate 619,390,852, forward strand.
GTATACAGTGAAGAATATTGTGAAATTTCATTCCAGACATTTTGTACTGAAGTTGTGTAAGATCTGTAAGGGTGCATGGACTGCCATATAGAATAAACACTCAGGGAAAGTATGAGTATTGAATAGGGACACACAGATGAATTGTAAGAATGAACATAGGGAAAAAGGACAGGTGAAACAACCTAATGTACTGTTATGAGGGCATGTTAATGGAAGACAGTTGTAGCAACAACACCAGTCACATATCAATATGGTACAGTACGGACTGCACAGTGAAAATGTGTATTATGTGACTGTCACACAAGGTGACATAACAAATGTGCATTATGTGACTGTCACACAAGGTGGCATAACCATGGGGAAGCTGTTTGTGTGAAATAAGGTTCCTTACATGAACAATGCAGAGGACATCTATCAGGGATGTCATGTACAGTTGGGGTAGGGTGCATATTGTGAAGCTGTGCAGATTGATTTGCCTGAATATGAGTGTAATCTCAGAAGAGGAATCCAGCAAGTGGGGCACAGGTAAAGGCTCATGGACAACAGAAAAAGAAGTGGACAACAGTAAAAGAAGCATCCACAATCATGGTCAATATCAAAATAATGCCACCAATAATCCCAGGTCTCCGACATAACATATGCCATTTAGAGTGATCAGAGATGGCTCTGTACAAACACACTTGTGCAACTATTATGACATAGGTTCATAGGTTGGTACTAGGCTATCGGCCCTAGGGCCTATACAAGGCTAGTCATAATGATTCCCTGTCTATTTCTTCCCATACTATTTACTTCCATGGACCCCTGTCTAGCAGGGCGACCGACATGATCCCCGGGGGGAATTTCCTTTCTCATATCCAATTGTCAAGGTTCCTTTTGAAGAAGTTCAAAGAGGCACTCTACTTGACTTGTATGGGCAGTCTATTCCAGAGTCTGGGGAGTCTCAGGGTCAAGAACCTATCCCTCCAACATGTTTTGTTTATTGTGATGACAAGGTTTAGATCACTGAAGCACGTGGCTCTGAGGGATTGGGATTTCGTTAAGTGTAGCATGTCTAACAGCTCTGGGCTTGACATGGCCTTGTATGTTAAGCAGAGATCACCTCTGAGTAGATGATATGTGAAAGAGTATAGCTGGCGTTTTTTAAGGTGGTCAGCATAGGGCATCTGCTTTAAGCCTGTGATTCATTTAGTGAGGTATTTCTGTGGCCTTTCCAGTTGTTGCAGATGTCTGGAGAGGTACATACCAAATGGGGAGTTGTATTCTATAATGGGTCTAATGAGGGATGAGTATAGTGGGACAATGACCTCCTTTTTCCTGGATGAAAAGCCCTTAGTGATGAGGTGTGCCTCATAGAAGGATTTCCTGACTGTTGTGACGATGTGGTTATTGAAGGTGAGACCACTGTCCACCTGTGTCCCTAAGTCTCTTATCACACTTTCAGCATTTAGTGTACTGCCACCTATGTGGTAATTCATGGGTACATGTTTTTTTCCCAAAGGAGATAACTATACATTTCTTGGCATTGATCTTGGGCCCATGGCTCTGGCACCATGCATCTGTTTCTGTTTGGTCCTTTTGTAGAGTATCCATATAATGTGGGGATTCAATAATGTCTCCCAGTTTCCAGTCATCTGCGAACTTTGTTAGCCAAAGTCCCTTAGTGTTGGCCTGTACTTCAGAGAAGTAGATGCCAAACAAAAGCAGTCCCAGGACTGAACCCTGAGGTATTCCACTTGCCACTTGTCTGGAGCTGGATTTGGAGTCAGCTACTTTTACAGTGTGGGTTCTGTCAGTAAGCAAGTTGGCAACCCATCGACTGACGTAGGGATTAATGCCCAACTTAGTAAGTCTATCTGTGATTCCAGAGTGGGGGATGGTGTCAAAGGCCTTGTCGAGGTCCAGATAGGCTGTGTGGACTGCCTTACCCTCGTCCATGGCTCTGGAGACTGACTTGAAGAAGTCAATCAGGTTCAGGAGACAAGATCGGCCCTTCACGGATCCAAACTGGGTGGAGTCCAGTGTTTAAAGGTTGCCAAAGTCTTTGTTTATAAGTTCCATGATAATACATTCCATGGCCTTGCAGATCAGGCTCATCAGACTGATGTGGCAGCAGTTACTGGGATGCAAGGTGGATTCCCTCTTGTGGAGTGGGATAACTGTAGCTGTGTGCCACTCAGTGGACACGAAGCCTGAGGTGAGACTATGATTAACCATGACATTTAAGTGAGGTGACGGTTAATTTTGTAGTTCATGTCATACACAGCCCGGGATGTCATCTGGTCCTATGGATGCTGTATTCTTAGCTTTGGAGAGTGCATTTTTTACCTGTATGGCTGTTATTACCGGAATTTGGCAATCTTCCGGTATTGAGATAGGCTGTTTAGGAGGTGAGAGGGGGGGTGAAGTTGGCACTGAATTGATCTGCCAGTATATTGGCAATATCCTTGGGATCAGTATATTTAATGCCATTCTGTTGTAGCTCAGAGCAGATCTGAGCATTGCCATTTAGATTCCTGACATAGTTATAGAATGCCTTGTGGTTGTCTTTAGAATCTTTGGCAATTTTATTTTCATAACTAGCTTTGGAGGATTTTGTGAGAGATCTCAGCTTCTTACTGAGGCTGGTAACGGAGTTTTATGCATCCCGGGATTTTCCACTTTTCAGCAACAGTTTCTTCCTTTTGTTGTAAAGTTTGTTTATGGCAGGGGACCACCAGATTGGCTTCCTTTTTTTAGAGGAGAGCATCTTGGTTCTATTTGGGATGGCACGATTCATGCATGGGTGGATGTGCTCATACAGTGCCTTAGTGTAGGATTCAGCAGTCAAAGTTTCAGTTCTGCATGGGTTTCATGAAGTTTGTCACTTCTGACTTGAGTAGCATGAAGTTGGCTTTGGAGAAGTTTTTTATTGAGGTTTCCTTACTGGGGGGGGGGGGGCTGGGATGTGGATGTTAAGGGTGATTAGCTTATGGTCAGACCTGACCAACGAGAGGGTGACCATAGGTGTGGAGCATCAATTTCCCATGTTGGTAATGAACAGGTCTAGGATATTGGAGCCCCTGGTGGGACTATGGATTAGTTGATCCAGGGCATTGGAATTTATGAATTCCAAGAACCGTTGGGCAAAGGTTTTGATACACGAATAGTTTCCCCAGTTAATGGCAGGGTAGTTGAAATCACCCAGTATTATGGTGTTTGGTTGTATATTAATATTTTCCAGTATGTTTAGGAAGGTGTAGTGAGAATCTTGGGGCATGGTGGGGGATCTGTAGCAAGCTACAATTTGGATTGCAGTCTTACCTAGGGTTAGTTGCACCTGGAGAATTTCAGACGCATTGTGTTGGGCAACTAGCCTGGTGGTGTGAATATCCTTGGTGAATATGGACACTCCTCCACCTTGTGTTTCGATCCTGGTTTGGCAGCCAAATAGTGTGGTAAGAGTTGTAGCCTGGTATTGCAGGGGTGCTCTCTGGAGCCTTGATCCAGGTCTCAGTTACTGCACAGATATCGATATTCTCCATTTTTAGGAGTGCCTCGAGAGAATGCATTTTGAGGTTTAGACTTCTAGCATTGAGTAGCATTACCTTCAGAATTTGCATGCTTGTACCTGTTACAGTGGTTGTTTTGTCCTTTGAACTTTGCCTAAAAAAGGCACTATAGGGGTGGCAAGAGCCTTAGCCAGTAACCTGAATCCCAGGGGCAACAGGTGCAGACCATCTCTGGTAATAAAGCATCGTGGGGTGTTGATCATGCCATCCCAGGCAGACAGATACTGAATTTACTTTGAATGACACCAGAAGCTTAGCCAATTGTTGAAGTCAATCATTTTGTCCTTATATTGTGGCATCATTCTGGGTGAAGGCAGGATGCTACTCAGGGCTAGGGTCATACCTGCCTGGGCCACATGATCCAAGAGCTCTTCCATGTCTCTTTCCATGTAGTCCAGGGAGGTACGTCTCAAGTCATTCACTCCAACATGGATAATGGCCGAGTCATATTTGTACTTGTTGTGGAGTGACTTGAGTGCATGTGTTATGTGGCAGATCCAGGCATCCGACAGGCAGCTAACTGTATTTTTCTCCTTGTTCAGCTTGGTGAGTGGGACCTCAGTGTGCCTGACTATAGAGTCACCTATGACTAAAATGTTAGGTACATTGTCTTGCCTTAGGGGTTGTTGCTGGGTGGCACACTGGTGTTGTGAGCTATGTGACACTTTGGTTGTGATTGGTGTTTGCATTTCAGCTTTGGAGGTCCTTGTTGCTTGGGCTAGTTACAGTTAAGGGCCTCTGCATATGTGGATTTTTAATGTTGCTATGTGTGGGTGCTGGTGGTGTGGGTTTAGAAGGGCTATGTGTTGCTTGAGGTGTAGTGTGGGTGTTAACCTTCTCCACTTGACTGTCTAGCACAATCTTGAGTGGAGAAAGCTTTGCTTCCAGTTTGGCTATGTAAGTGCATCTCTCACAGGTTGTAGTGTTGGGTGGTAGGAGGAGAAGGTTGTCTGTGTACATGAGGCAATTGCTGCATTGCCCCAGTATGCCCAGATTCACCAGGTGGACAGGAGAAATCACCGGAAGCTGACCCTTGGACATGGCTGGTTTGTTGCTTTTTTTGTAAAGTACGGGAGCTATTTTCCCTTCCCTTAGCAAGTTACTTTGCAATTATAGGCTGTTTAGTGCCTACAATTAATTTATCCTTATTAACAAGGAGAGCTGAGTGCTTGTATTAGTTTAAGGCTTCCTAGTGCTTTCCAGCAGGTATTAGAGCAAGTGCTAGTCACAGGGATGCTTAAAGGTAAGATGAAAAGAAATGGTTTATCCTAAACACTGCAGTGTGCACTGGACAAGTTAGATGTGAAAGTAGGTAACTTAAGGTTTACCTGTCTAAAAAGTTAAGTTTTAGTGCAGAGTTACTATTTTTAAAACAGCAGGATAGATTGAAAGGGGGTGGTCACTTTTGTATTCTGGTACTATGGAATACAGTAGGATGGCCAATAAATATAAATAGTTGAAGGGGAGTGATTTTACAAAATGATACTTTTGTGCTTACTCACACAAGCCAGTGATAGCAGAAAGGAAATGAGATATATGGTCAAATTAACATAAGACGCAGGCAACTAGAAAGACAGTGGTATTAAAGAATATGACAGTAACCGGGTGGGTGGGTTTGGAATTTCTGTCTGTCTCACAAGAGACAGAGCTGTGGTCTCTTTTGAAGTTTTAATATGCAGCTAAAAGCAAAATACAAGTAAAACACAAGGTAAACAAAATGAATCACAGTATTCAAAATATAAAAGGCAATAAAGTAATACAAAATACAAATAAAAAGCAAACTAATCTTTCCTTCACAGCAAAGTGTAGCAGTATCTGGTGAGCTTTTCTAGTAAAACATGTCTGCGCTGTCTGAGGATAATCACGCACACTGTCCTGACACTGTAACATCTGCTGGAAGTGTTAGGAGGGACGCTGCTATAACTGTAGTTGACATTATGATCAATGCAGGCTAGTTGACTGGTGTTCATGGCATGGCATATATATATATATATATATATATATATGTGTCTGTGTATATATATATATATATATATATATATATATATATATATATATATATATATGTGTGTGTGTGTGTGTGTGTATGTATGTATATATATATATATATATATATATATATATATATATATATATATATATATATATACATGCCAATATTGTGTGCATCACCAGAACAGGTATTACGCGTGCATCTGTTGTAGTAACTTGATGGGGGGGTTCCACACCGTCAGACAGTAATGTTTAGCCACAAAAAGAATACCTAGGTATGGCCAATAAGATGTGTGACAGGTCACATGGCAAAGGTTATACACTTCAGTTACACATCACTGGAAGATGTGTATGGAGGTACAGTGGATATAAAATATTACACACCCCTGTTAAAATTCCAGGTTTTTGTGATATAAAAAAATGAGACCACAATAATAATTTCAAAATTTTTCCCACCTTTAATGTGACCTATAACATGTACAATTCAATTGAAACACAAACAAATCTATTAAGGGAAAATATAAAAAAATAAAAAGCATACAATAAGCTGGTTGTATAAGTGTGCACACCCTTAAACTAATACTTTGTTGAAGCACCTTTTGATTTTTTATTTGAAGGAGAAAGTTTGAGGTCTTACACATGTATGTGTGTGCCTTACAAGGTTCTTGTATATAGATCCAGTTGAGTATGTGTCTTATTTCACTGTGAATGCAATCCAAGACCAGATAGCAGAATCATACTTACTATCTAAAGTGTTATCAGTGAGAGTAAATATATAGGAAATGGAGCAGCAGTACAAATGTGTGAAATATCCTCTATTAGAAACCAGGACCATGTGTATGGCATCCCTACACTTACACCTGTTTCCACAAGAATGCTGAAATAACACTTGTATATTTTTCAGTTCATTGCTATAAATTCCACTGTCACAACAGAAAAAATAGGTTGCATACCCTGTGCTAGAGCCCACGACTATCTGTATTCCAGCCCTAGACTTACACCTACTGCCACAGGACTAGTTACATGGCAGTACCATAAATTCCTATTCATTCTTAAGTTCTCTATGTTAACCACTATGCAATGGTGCTTAGTGTGCTTGTGCTGTGCTGTGCTCAGTAGAATTAATTGACTGCATCTGTTTTCAGTGATTGACTGTTTGCATCCTGTCTGCAGGTGTTTGATGTCTGCAGGTGTTAGGGAACCTTGTCAACTGCCCCACAATGTCACTTGCTGGAGTTGTGTGATGGAAAGCAAAAACTGCAACAATGTATCCTTTTTGACCTTTACATTTTACAGATGCCATGTCTGCAGGTGTTCTGTTTGCTTCTTCTGTGAGCCGCTAGTCCAAGTTTGCATACTGCTAGGTGTCACACAAATGAGATAAGCACAGTCAAACCTGACATTCACTTTTTCCATTTCCCTTGTTTGTGCAAAGTCTCACACCGCACAAACACTGACAATAAATAAATAAATAAGGGAGAAGTATTTGAAATGAAGAAAAGCAATCGACAAAATAAACACTACAAAATGTTTGTTAGTACACATGAAATATTTCTACATAAGTCTGGATTTGAACTTTCACACCAATGAACCTTCAGAACACAGTAAGGTTTTCTTATCCCTCTTTGCCACACAAACAGCTTTGCAGCAGAGAACTGAAATCATTCTGCACACAGCCAATTGCATCATTACCTATAGTGCTAAGAGACCACATAACAGTTATTTGCACATGTAGAAATATTTGGTGTAGAGCACTGAATGATCACACAATCATTTATGACTATTGCTTGCAAAAAGGCAGCTCTGTCTTAACTCTCTGTGTTTGTTGCTCATTCTTATCTTATATGACCAGTAACCTGAGACATGTAGTCTGTAAGGCATTCTATGTCATTGTCCCTAAAATGTGTGAGGGTATTAAATGGCAATAATATACAGTTGTCAACAACTGAAGCGGTGGTTGGATGTTAATGAGCAGAACCTGTAAATTCTGTGCTGCGTACTTACATTCTCAACCTGAATAAAATTACTTCTGCACTTTGTAAGTCTAACCAGACACACCCACTGAAGGCAGGGGAGTCTGCATTGCTGTTGTGTTTTCCTTCTCCCTACCAGTAATCATTCACAGTTGCAATCCATTAGCAACAAACACTGAGGGAGTGCCTGCACTATGTTTATATTTGCTACACAGAACCAAGTATTTGGGACACCAGTTATAATGAGTTCTCACCTCATTTGCATCCTCACCATGCTCACTGTCCTGAATCTACACCATAAAAAAGGCTACTGTGCAGCTAGGGAACCTGAAGATGAGGAGACTTGTTTTATGTGGACAACACAGAAAATAGGCTATTACTTTGGGATATATCCGCACAGAAGATTACTGAACTTCAGAAGGCATGCTTGCATTTTTCAGGTATATATTGCATATGCTGAAATGTCATTAAGAAAAATCTGTTTAATATGATATATGTATTAATTAGCAAATGCTACTGTTATCTGTATACATTACTTAGATGTGAATTGATGGCATGGGCATGTTTGTCAAGGCATTTTACAGGTATACATAATCGGCAATATTTTGTGTTAAATCTGTAGACATGTTTCAGGGACAGCTGATTTGTTAGCACTTTTAGCATTTCACTGATGGTTTGTTAGCAAAATGTGTTATTTGCCTGTTCTTTGGAGGTGGGAGAGAAAAGCTGCATTTCCGTTCTTTTTTTCATTTGCAAACATTATACATTACAAACCATGCTGACAACTGTAATTGTAAACAATACACATCACTTATAATATATTCAGTAATTGTCAGTCAAACATTACATAGCTCATTCAAATCCTGCCTTCTTTTAAACCTCATTACTTCTCTGCATGTATTTTTTAACTGCATTTCTCATTTTGCACAAATAAGGATATGTTGCTATTGTTACTCTCCTTGTTTTGCATCCAGCCTTGCTTTGTGTGTGAATGTAATATTTTACAACCACGCAATTCCTCTTGTTCATATTTCAAATATCTAGACTGTTTTATGTTTCTCCAGGGGTAATATTGAAATGCAACATTTTCTGCTTTATCAGGAAACAGGATTTGTTTAGTTATGTGATACTTATGTGTATTATCCTGCTGTTGTGTTCTAGGACACCTTAGACTATGGCACCCAGGCATCTCTATCCCCACCTCTCCCCCTTCAGTGACCCTGAGATTCAGGCTGTTGTGGAAGCTTTTAAGTGACATGGTGCCTTTCTGCTTGAAAGGGGATGTGAAGATATGTCAGGCAGAATGCAAATTTGGCAGCAGACAATTGCAGATGTGAATGCAGTAGTTGGCCACAGCAGGACATATGATGAGGTGCACCATAGGGCCACTGACATGATCTCATCTGCATGGACGGTAGCAGCCACAGTGGCTTGCGATCAAATGGGTACTGGGGGAGCCTGCTACAGAGCCACCACTAACAGCAAATGGAGAATTGCTGTCCACTGTCAGGGATCCAGGCAGCTCACAGGAAAGTGCAGAACAGCATGCCCTTGGCATTGGTGCTATTGTTTCAAGGACAGCAAGCATGTCCCAAGACGAGCTTCCAGGTAGGCTTATGTATCTCAGTTATTAAATACTCCTGTATAGTAAAATATTTACAGTAATAAATTAGTTCTGTTTAACAAGAAATTGGTTGGGGGAGGGGATTGTAAAATGCTACAGTTAACCACACTTTCTGATTGATTACAGATGGGCTTAAGTTGGACTTGTCATCCAAGTTCATGTTAAAACTGTAGTTAATGGACTTATAAAGGGGAAAAAACTTATCTGTTGCTAAAAAAAACTACAATTGCAATAATAAATATGCTGTTATTTTAAATGTGCATGAGGGGTTAATTTACCAATTTGTAATTACGTGACGTCACAATTATTTTATGGATTGATGTTTTTTATAGGCTGACTGTGATCATGTGACTTTTTAAAAATTTTATACGAAGTTAACTGTTTTATATTGGAATAGCACTGGGGAACGGTGATACCCAAAAGCTTTGCTTGTAATAAAAGATGTTTTCTGTATGTTTTGAGCAGTCTTGGAGCTGGTTCTTTTTATTGTTTTGTTGCTTATTATCACAGGTGATCCTGATAGTGGAAGTGTGGGACTTCTACTACCTGATAAGTATCAGTAGACTCTGATGGTGATGGTGGCTAAACAGAGGCATAGTCATTGTATGCAGAGGTTGCATCTGACACTGAGGTTGACATTCAGCCACCCCATTATTCCATCAGATACAGCCAGTAGGTCTATGCCTACCCATTCCAATGATCAGGGAAGTGTGATTACTGTGGCTTCAGTTCCTGTAGACTCTGGCCTTAACCAAAGTGTGAGCAAGGTGCCATGCAGGAGGGCTGTGAGGCATGCTCAGGGGAGGCCTGCTGACTGCTCTCTATCTTCCACCTGATACTGGTGTGTCTTCCTGTGCCACTCAATGTATGTTTAGGGATGTAATGGAGGCACAGACACATTTCCGTAGGTCCTCCAGAAAAATGCTTAGGATTGTAGATGATGCACAGGCTGACATACATGATTGCCTCCAGTGTGTTGCTAATTCAATGGATCAGAGGAATGACATCTTAGAACAGGGGGTGTCTGTGATGGATCATCTGCTGGGAGGGGAATGTCATCCTCATGGGCATAGGTCAGCCACATAGTCTGCTGTTAGTCAACATGGCTGTGCCTGATCACACTACCATAGTAGCAGTACTTCCTCAGTGTTTGAGCTGTCCTCACCCAAAAGTGGCAGGTCACAGGGTCATGGTCCTAGGCATCCTCATGAGGGGAGCTCATCCAACAAACATCAGTGACATTCAAGTGGCTGCAGTGCATCAGACTATGGGCATGGGCATGCCAGTGGATCTCTTGATGGAGCCAGTTCTCATGGTCGGGTATGAAAATGATGAACTGCCACCTCTACCATGCACAGCTTACACCTGTCTGACATACCAAGATGTACAGTTAGCACAGAGATTGGCTGTTTCATGCAGACACTCACACATCAGTTCCACCTGGAGGACCCATACAGACACAGACGCAACAGTTACATGGTTCAGCCATGATGCTTAAAGGTTATTTTGTCTCACTGGCCATTTGTTACTTTATCCAAATGTCTGACTGTTTTGCTTTCCTACTCACACACACTCACTGACCTTTTGTGTCAGCGTAGGCTTCCTGCCCCCCCCCCCCCACAACACCCTGTGCAAATGGTGATAACTGTGCCATGTCCCTGTTTTCTATCTTTTGGATTCAGGGATACATAACATTTGTGTCTGATGCTCAGGGTGCATAGCTGGCTTAGTACTTAGTATAACTGCATTTGTGATGTTGAATTGATAATTGCACCTTTGACTTATATTGGTCTTAGAAAGTTAGACAGTTAATAGCATCAACATTTTTGCATCAGAATTGTCAATGATCTTGTGAGGGTTGCAAAGTCTGAAACTGAAATGTGTCTCATTACTTTCTAACCTCTGTCTTTAATGATTTTCCAGTACAAACATATGGTGCTAAACTGAGGACATTTGGTTACCATCAGTACTTTTGAGAGGTATGACTGTGTGAATCTATGATGTCTGAGGCCTACTACTTGATATTAGACACAAAACTCTCTGCTGTCACATGTTAAAGTCATTTCTGTACAAATCACCCATCTTTTACTTGCTTACACTACCAAGTAATAACATGCAAGGATCTACCATCAATTTGTATTATTACACAATACACTCCATGTTGAACACATTCCTTGTAAATCCAACCATTGTAATAGTTTTGGTTCAGGATTGACTCCAAGGTTAGCAGTACATGAGTAGGTAAAGGTTGCGAGAGTTGATTTCCATCAATGTTACCATATTTATGTGCCTGGGAGCCCCTTAGGTGGTGAGTGGGTGTGCTATGCATTGCCTCTTAGCCAATGTGAGGGCATATTGAGCATGCCTACATCTGCCTACACCCACAGCAGTTGGTGCTTTCCCCTCTGACTCCTCACTTGTGTGTGGCTGTGGTGACCTTCCCATTGGTGGGGGGATGTGTACGCCTTCCCCTTGTTGATCCTGTAGAAGGTTTTTTCTCAGGATGATGTTGTGTACCATGGCACATATAGTGAATATTTCAGGACATGTACATTTATTGTACTGCAGAGCTCCCCCAGATCTATCTAGGCACCGCAATTGTGACTTCAGCAGCCCAAACGCATGGTCTATGATACTTCTGCTTTGAGTATGTCCCTCATTATGGTCTTCTTCAGTGGGTGTGTGTGCATTTTTGATAGGTGTCATCAGCCATGGTTTCAGTGCATAACCTGCATCCTCCAGTAAATGACCTGTAGGATATACCCCCTAGTGAACATCTGATACAGTTGGGAGGTGTGCCAGATATGTGAGTTATGTTCACTGCCAGGGTTGCCGGCACACACATTCAAGATGATTCCCCTGGAATTACACATAATTTGGCAGTTAATAAAGTGGAAGCCTTTTCTTTTACTGTACAGCCTTCCCTGTTCTCTGGGTGGTACCTTAATTCCTATATGCATGCAGTCTGTAGCAGCCAGTACATCAGGGTAGTGTGCTACTCCTCCATATTTCTGGGCCTGTCCTCCAGAATAAGGATAAAATAGATGTGGCCACTGGCATGTTGGAGCATAGCATTCAGGAACTGATGGAGGATCCTGGATGCTGATGCCTGTGACACTGCTAGCATGTCCCTTGTTGGTCTCTGAAAGGTAGCAGTAGCTAAAATTCTAAGTACTACACTTACCTTTGTTTCCACTGATATGAGTTCCCCTCAGTTTTCCATGGCCCTAAGTTGAGGATGACAGAAGTTGCAGAGCTCCTGTACTGTGTCTCTATCCACCCTGTAGTGCTATACAATGTCCACATCATGTAGATTGTGATACATTAAATGGGGTCTGAAAGCTCTTCTCCTTCTTGGCCTTGGTCTCTTAGCAGCAGCAGCAGCATAGACTTCAGCCTGTTGCACATACACATGAATTAAACCATCAATAGCCCCTAACATTGTTTCTGTGTAGACTCCTTTCTGTGGCTGTATTCCACCACTACATATGCTCATAGTACCACTACTCCTAAACATAGTACACATAAGGCACATAAATCCACATACGTGAAGGTTCTCTCGAAAAATTTACTGAAACACCAAAGACCTTCAAAACACAAGACTGCTACAACTAACACAGATCCCTGCACCCATGACACATAACAACACCAGTGTTTCACCCGCCAAGCCAGTAAGGTGTAACACTCAAAAAACAAATGTTCTTGTTATTGGAGACTCAGTAGTGAGACACACAAATGTCCCACTCACCAGGTTGGACAAGGAGAAAGTCAAGGTCAGCTGCCTGCCTGGTGCCAAGATTCGTTAGATCATGCATGTACTCAAGTCTCTCAACAACAAGTTCCGTCATGACTCTGTCATAGCTTCATGTTGGTGTGAATGACCTGAGATGTACCTCACTGGACTATGCAAAGAGAGACATGGTTGAGCTCTCTGAGAATGTATCCCAGGCAAGTTTGTCCCTAGCTTTGAGCAGAATACTACCCTCACCTGGAATGATACCACAATATAAAGAAAAAAAATGATTGATTTCAGTAACTGGCTCAGTTTTTGGTGTTATTCAAAGGGAATCCAGTTCCTGTCAGCCTGGGAAGCCATGGTCGACAAACCTTGCTGCTTTGCCAGAGATAGTTTGCACCTGGTACCTCTTGGCTGCCTGCAAAGGCTCTTGCCTCCCCATAGTGCCTTTTTTAGGCAAGGTCTCAAAATCAGCATTACCGATGTGAAATTAACCAATCAGAACAAAATAAAGGTCATGCTGCTAAATACTAGGACCTTAAACCAAAAACCGCACTCCCTGGAAGCACTTCTATCACTATGGGATGTAGATGTCTGTGCAGTCACAGAAACCTGGTTCAAGGCCTTAGAGAGTACGTCAGCCTTGCAAAACTACAATTCCTTCCACACCTTTAGACTGCAAAATGAATTTGTGAAAACCAAATGAGATGTTGTTTCAATCTATAGGTTACGGTGGGTAAGACCCCCATTCAGGTCATAGCCAGTTATAGATACCCCCATCCATGGGTCACAACACCCATGAAGCCTACTTGACCAAACTGGAGACAATCCAAATTTGACCAAACACACTGGTAATGGGGGATTTCAATCATCCTACCATAAACTGGAAAACCTACACTAGCCTTAACTCAGTACAACAAAGGTTCCTTGACTTTGGTAATTTAAATGCCCTGGAGTAAATTGTCCATACCACAATAACTAGAACAAACATTCCGAATCTGCTTCTCACTAGCATGTCAAACATGCACTGCTGAAACTTTCAGACCCTCATTAGTTAAAGCTGATCACATATCAGTCATCTTCAAGCTGGCACTAACACCAGAATTCACAAAGGGTGAAATCATATTAAAAAACTTAACTACGGCAAGCTACACCCTCCTAGGTGAAGGTATAAATGCATTCCACGCCCCACCCCAAGCTGAAAGTGGTAACTACTCCAAAACCTACAGTAAAGCCCTGTACAATCACTTGCATAAGTCTATAAACTCGGCTGTACCACAATGAATCAAAGCCAGAGCCCCAAGTAAAAACAAGCTGCCATGGTGGACATCCAGTATCAACAAACTTTACAATAAATGCAAAAAGTTGTTGTTCAAGAAAACAAAGGCAAGTCCCCAACAATGGAAAAGCACCCTCTTCAGCCTCAGCAGGCAAGTAATACAACTTCTTAAATCATCTAAGGGTTCCTTTGAGAGAAATTTAACAACTGCAGCCATGAATAACCATAAGGCCTTTTGCAGCTACTTATGTAATCTAAAGGGCAGGACCCAAGCATGAGTATAACTAGTGGCCAATGGTATCAGACACACTGACCCCACAGAGATAGCAAACCTGCTAGTGGATAGTACTGGGGAAAATTTCACTCTCTTATCCCCTCCTAACTTACAACAAACCTTCCCCCAACCTTCCCCCCACCCTACATATCTGAAAAGCAGGTCCTCAAAGCCTTGTCCAAGGCAAAAAAAACACAGCCCCTATGGGACTAGACAACATCTCAGGCTGTCTTTTAAACAGGCTAAAACATGAACCAGCAACACCACCAAGTACCCTTTTCAATCATAGCCTAACCACATACTTTATTCCTGCAGAATGGAGAACAGCAACAGTTATTCCCCTCCACAAAGGTGGCTTAGTAACAGACCTGGGAAATTGCAGACCCATAAGCCTGGTCAGCCTCATCTGTAAGGCCATGAAACTTATCATTATGGACCTCATAAATAAAGACATAGGTGACTTCCAGACCCTGGATACTGCCCAATTTGGCTTCATGAAGGGCAGATCCTGCCTGATAAATCTGGTGGATTTTTTTAAAAAATGTGACCAAGGCCATTGATGAGGACAAATCTGGGCACACAGCATACCTCAACCTGAAAAAGGCTTTTGACTTAATACCACATTCAGGCATTACTGATAAACTTAGCAAACTGAATGTAAACCCCTTCATTGTAAGATTGGTTGCCAACTGCCCCACAAACCAGACACACACTATCAAAGTGGGTGACTCCACATCAACCAGCAGACCTGTTATCAGTGAGGTACCACAGGGTTAGTGCTGGGCCCCCCTCCTATTTGGTATATACTTCTCAGAAGTTCAGATCAAAACTAAGGGTTGTGGCTGACCAAGTTTGCAGACGAATGCAAACTAGGTGCAATCATTGAATCCCCAAATTATGTCAGTATACACCAGGAGGGTCTCACACAGCTGAACAGCTGGTGTATTAGTCATGGTCTCAAACTGAATGCAAAGAAATGCATCATCCTTCCATTCTGCACAAACAATGACCCCTCACACTTTCAAATCAACAACAATACCCTAAGTACCCATGAAGTGGTAAGGGACCTAGGATCACAAGTTGACTGCGACCTTAACTTCGACCTGCATGTGTCTTCTGTAGTAAGGACAGCTTTTTACATAGCACATGTGATTAGGAAAGGCAGTGTCTCAAGAGCAAAAGAAGTTATAACCTCCCATACTCAGTACGTATCCAGCCCATAATTGAATATAACACCCCATTCAGCATATACCTCACTCAGCACCTGCAACAATTAGAGAGACCTCAGAGGTTTCAAACAAAGAGTATCAAGCGGCTCTAGCATGTGCCTTATACAGACTGACTAAAGTCCCTGTCATTATACCCTGTATCATTTAGACTTCTTAAGGGAGACTTATGCCTGTCCTACAGAGTAATCCAAAGCCCAAACCTAATGAACTTGCTGCATATCTGTAAATCAAATGGGACTAAGGCTACCCATTCCAGGGACCTAAATATGGCCTGTGACTTAAATAGGACGTGCTGTAGGAATAGATTTATCTCCCAGCAATGGCCGGATTTTTGGAACTGGCTACAAATTCATGTGAAACAAAGCATCTCTATGACACTGTTCAAGAGGAATCTGGATGAGTGTATGGGGCACCATAAATTCTTACCAGGGATAGAGCACATAACCATTCTGGACATGGGCAGTCTTCACTAAATGCAATCTTGGGTATTGATTAGCATGTCTATGGTTTACATTGGGGTGAAACGGTTAGGCTTAAAATGACCTCCAAGTTGATGGCTTAGTAATCTCCATTGATCCTAGGATCCTATGATCCTTGTTTAAGTATAGGTGAGATTACAGACAATTTCCATGAAGGAAGAATTATTTTGTCACTCTGAATTATCCTGAAAACGTCACTCAGTAATTCTGAAATATTTAATGGAAGCAGACTATATAACTACTCTTTATCCCACTTTTTTCATTTATTACTAGCCCAACTTCCCAGTCTATCTTTAAAGAGGAACCACAACTGCAGACTGAAACAAATGTTTATTTCATTATGTCTTGATGTTTCCTACATTTTAACAGAGTCTGCCCACATGAGGTCCAGCATTTTGATTTTTTTTTAGTCTACCTCTAGGTATCCCATAATGCAGTGTTTGGCTTTAAAATATTACATCATAGTCCCTAAGCTCCTATCAATGCACTGACTTTACATGTGTTTTCATGGATTCACTTCAGAATCTCGAATGCCTGAAAACCCGAATGTCACATGGTCGAGACCATATGATCGAGTTTTCAGATGCTCAAAAGTCTAAAATGAATCCCAAAAAAAAAAAAAAGAAAACAAAAAATAAAATGTTTCTGCGGGGCGAAAGCCCCCTTGCACCCCCACACCCCCACTACTTAAATACACCAACTTTGAGATCACACTACAGAGAGAAAAAGGGAAATCTCCTGTTCTGAGCTGTATGCAGATCTCTGTTCAGAATTTCAAGCTTCTGAAAACTCGATCATATGGTCCTAACCATATGACATTTGGGTTTTCAGCCATTCAAGATTCTGAAGGGAACCAATTTTTGCATATAACCTGCCTTTGTTTAGTCGGTCAGCACACATAATCACAAAAAAAGAAGAAAACCACACCAGAGATGAAAAGACAAACTGCAATAAAAGTCCATGGACACACCCTACACAAATAGTTATGCCAATTTGGTACTAGCAGAGAGGGAAGATTCAATAATATTTAGTGACCATAAATATGTGGGACATCTCACATACTATAAACGTTTTGTGGATGACATTTTTATTTTGTGGAAAGGCACCTATGATAGGCTTTGTGATTTTATTAAGCATGTGGAAAACAGCAGCTCATATTTTAGGTTCACGATGTATTATTCATTTGAACGTATAGATTACTTGGATGTCACTTTGATCCTGAACAAGAATGGAAGTATAGACTCCCTCATGTACAGGAAAGACTTCAGAAAGAATGATCTTTTGTATAGGCAAAGCATGCACTGATAGAGTTTTTAGGAACATCATGAAGGGTCAGCTTTTAAGAACATCTAGGCTACATACAAATGAAGAAGACTTTACTGAGGCTGTTGATGTGGATATAACAAGTGTGATATTCAAAGTGCCAGGAAGTGCAGAAGCTGTGGGTCAATACTGAATCAACATATTTATATAGACAACAGCAATGGGTCTATATTATAACATTGAATTTTATAAAGTTCGAATGTTATAATATCGAACCAGTTTTGTCGAACGCTGAAAACAGCGAAGGTGCAGGACACCGAATTCTTTCCCAGGGAAAGAATTCGGTGGGCCGTTGCTGTGGCTTCGCTGTTTTCAGTGTTTGATATGTTGGAACATTATGTGTCGGGTTCAGGTAAGTGTGTGATTATGTGTAGGTTAGGGTTAGGGGGCGGGTTAGGTGAGTTAAGGTTAGGGAGCAGGTCAGGTAAGTGTGCAGTTGTGTGTAGGTTAGGGTTAGGGGGTGGTTAGGTGAGTTAGGGTTAGGGCGCAGATGAGGTGAGTGTGTGATAGTGACGGACCTTAGGGTTAGGGTTGGGTTAAGGTAAGTGGATAGCTAGTAGTGTATGTAAAGTTTAGTTTAGGTTTAGGTGTAGGATTTTAAGTGTATGTGTGTGGATTGCTGTTTTTTGTGTGTGTTTGTGTTGTGTGTATGTTTCTTGGAATAGTGATTTTTTTCCCTGGGAAAAAAATCGCTATTCTGACTGTTCAATGTTTGCGGATTTCAATGTTTAGGGTTCTATATTATAACATTTGATCTTTGTAGATTTCAGTGTTATAATACAGACCCAACAGCAACAGGGTGCTTGTTTTATTTCCACTAAACCTAAATATTCATTTTCACTTAAATATAGTAGTAATATGCAAAGCATTTGTCATGTTATTAAGAATAATTGGTCCATCCTCTGCTCTGATGAGGCCATCAAGGATATAGTTGGTGAGGAACTGAAATTTGTTTTTAGAAGCAATGTTTCGCTTAAAAAGGAGCTATGCTATAAACCTATTTGAAAGGAAGATAAAGTCAGTGCGAGAAATGGCACTTTTCCTTGTAGGTCCTGCAAAGCTTGCCCTTTTATGTCTTGCTCCAGCATCTTTATTCATTCAGTTACAAACAAGAGTTATACCTTTAATATACATGCTGATTGCAGTACTGAGAATTTGGTTTACCTAGCTAACTGCATTGACTGCACAGTATTTTATATAGGTAAAACCAATCAGAAATTTAAGGAGTGAGTGTTGCTTAGGGGATATTAGGAATAAAAATTGTTTAAGTGCTCTCTATAAGCATATTAAAGATAATCAGGGACATTCATTTAGGTTTATATTAATAGGAATAATTAATCAGAATGTTAGAGGAGGTGATTTAGTTAATAAAACTGAACTCTTAGAAATGAAATGGATAGCGATTTTGCAAGCACATAGAGTACCTGGACTTAACTTTACTATACCTTTAAAACCAGCTCTTAAAGCTAGATCATTAACTCATTAACTTGTAATGATTGTCATTGTTTTTTATGGATTTTAAATGTCTCTGTTTTTTAGTCTGCAATGTTAGGATCTGAAAAAGCACATTTGTGAAAGTGTTAATCCTTTTTATTAAAGCTGTTTTTTAGATCAACAGTTGGCCACATTTTGCATTAATTTTGGACATACTGCATGCAGGAAGCCTTGGTGGGAAGACTGATTTTTAAACTTTGCAGCATACATAATCACACAGAACAGTATTCTCAGTGACGGTTAGTTCTTTTTCTCTCTAAAGTGGCCACTTTTCATTCTTTTGTTTTGACTGAGTTGTAGTCCTTAAACTCATCTCTCCTCCCCTAAATACATCCCCTTCATATCTGTGAAAGTGGCAAAGGTAATTTGAGCTGTTTGCTGCTGTGATTTATAGCTCACACCAGGAAACAAAGTTCATGTACCATTGCCTTCTACTATCCATCTACTTACAGTGGGACACTTATCTTTGCAGAACCATTGCTTCTTTCTTTCCTCAAATGTTTCTCATTACAACCTATTAATTGGTAACACATTGTTTGGCAAACCTTCCAACTTCAGTTTTCAGGGATTCCGGAGAAGATAAAATTCTTAAATAATTGTGTCCCAAAGGCTGTAAAAAATAAAACATTTTGTATTTTTATAGCACTGTTATGCACTGAAAAATAAGACTTTTTGCATAATGTACATTTTCTAAATAATAGTAATGCAAGTGTAAATTATCACATTATTGACTTAACAGTTATCCACACTGATTACCTGAGAAGTTAAGAGAGACATTTCAAAAGTAAGATAAAAAATCATGAGCATTCTGCAAAATCAGGGACATTTGAGATGTATGGTCTCGGGCCATTTACCTCTTTAAATGCTTTTATCAACTTAAAGTTACCAGTTCTATTGCTTATAATTTAATGACATTCTCTTACAGGAAGTATTTGCTTAACATTTGTAAATACAGTTATAGTTTATGTAACTAAACTTATAAATACATTTATAAGTTTAGTTAAATTAAACATATTAAGTCATTCACTGTAAATATAGTAAAACAGTAAAACTAACAATTTATATTCCCGATCACAAAAAAATGTTTCGGCTTAAAATATAAGTACATACTTACATATGTTCTGAAGCTTAAAGTCCAATACAAATCTTTTACTTAAAGGGTAAATTATTGTTTCAGGAAATATAAGTCTTGCAATGAGAGAATAAAAGCTGGTTGCTTTTAAGCTTTTTTAAATTTTAGAAGCAGTTTTCTAGGAATTCAGCTCACTCTGTCTCTTGGGGGATCTACTGTTCCAATCCATTTCTTCAATATTATTAATGATTTTACTTTTGTTGATAAAAATGGATGCCTAAATATTTTAGTTCCTTCAGAAAGAAATAATTTGATCTTTGCAGGAGACACCAAAATGGCTTTAATATTGCTCTTCTTAAGTTCCCTGATAAGTGGTAAGCAGGAGTTCCTTTTATTTATTACATTAGTGGAATGTTGTTGCGTCTTTTGGCGTTAGGGGTCGCCACAGCAGAACTCTGGTCTGCTAATGATTGGCAGTAGATTTTTATGTGCCGAGTTGCCAGCCCTGACGCACAACCTTCAATGAAGGTACACCCATTCATGCATGTTTACACACAAAAGATGCTCTAGCTGAGAATTAAACAGGACAACGTCTTACTGTGAGGCAACAACGCTACCGCAGCACCACCACTGCAGTCCTGGAATAACCATAGCCAAATCTGATTACATGTTTACCTATTTTAATAGGTGGTCTGGACCATGCTGTTTTTAATATTTGATCTTTTCTTAAGCTAGACACAAACGTAACTATAATTGAACATGGTGGTGAGTGTTCCTTCTTTGAAGGTGCTCTCAGGGATCTGTGTGCCCTTTCAATTCCAAAAGATAAAGTGTCCAGTAGATTTAATATTTTATGTAGCCAGGTCATTAAGAAGCTTATTATATTGTCTCCCTCATACTTTTCATGTATACCATAAATTCTACTTTTATTTTGTCTCAGTCTGTTTTCTAACTCATCAAAGTTATCTATGAGCCAGTTATTTTATATTAAAATAATTCATTCTAAGACTCATCTTCAGTTATTCTCCCTTCATGATCATTTAAATCTTCTACCTTACTGCTGAGTTGTTTACTTTGCTATTTTATAACAGTTTCTAAATGTTCCATCTTCTTTCTGGTCTCTTCTTTGAAACTTTCTCTTTTGGTATCCAGTGTGTCCATTTTAAGTAATGCATCCTGCATACTAGATATTACTGACTAAATGTCTTTTTTAACACAAGAATCCAGAGTACCATTTCTTGAGTGGCCTATGTTGAAATATCTTCTATCTTAACCAAACAGTTGAAATTTGGACAGGGAAATTGCAGTTTTTGAAGAACTTGAAGCTGTAAATCTTTCCTCTGCCTATTAGTGAATGCAATTAGCTAACAAGTATCTCCAAAATTTAATTTTCTGGTTACATTTTCTGTCAAAGAAAAGTTTTCAATCACAGAACTTTCACCAGTTGCTGCTCTCATTTAGCCATCTTGGCCACTCAGGTCTATGTCAAATAATCGATTGGCCACATTGTCGAATGTTATCTCATTGGCAATGCAGGCTGTCAACCCTCCACCCCCACTAATTATATATACCAACTCTGAGATTGCACTAAAGTGAGGAAAAGGGCAAATTTCTGATTCCTACTGTATTGCAATGTCAGTCAGAATGATTCAATGACCTGCAATGTCAATGAGATGATACGTTCGGCAATGTGGCCATTCTATTATGTAACATAGACCCTGTCCACACCACTATTTGACAGGTTTTCTAAAGGCAAACTTGCTATAAGGGCTTCCTTGAGGAGCTTAGGACATTTGCATGGCAGGTTTGTTCAATCTTTCATTTCCCAGGCTGTGTTATTTTATAACCTCTCCAACATTATTTAGAACCTCATATACTCCTTGTTATTTAATAAAACAATCTATTCTGTACTATTCTCTACTGTAAATTATTGAAACCAACATCATATCACAAGGATTAAAATTCCATAACCTTGTGGTTTTTGTTATATCTGTATTTCTGGGCTGGTTGAGGCTGTCCTAAATGCTCTAAACAACTGGCATATATTTTCTTGCATGTCAGAAAGATGTTCGAATTCACTTCTGAAAGGAGTAGTTTTTTTTTTCCCGAATCTTCCTTAGCTACTTCTAACACTCCCCTAGGATGTCTCCCATATAATAGTTCAAACAGACTGAAGTCTGTGTAAACCTGGTATGATAGCAAACATTAGGCCTGGCAATAGTAAATCACAGTTCCTTATCTTTATCCATGTCAGTAATCTATATGACTATGGCAAACTGATGTTCAGATTTGTTTCTTTTTGAAGAAGTGATATAACTCTTTCTCCCTTGGTGAGTTAAGTTTCTTTAGGTATTCCAAACACAGAACACATCAACACTTAATCTTTAGCTATGACTTTTCAGTTGCTCTTTTCAGATGATCTGTTTTAGGAAAATGGGTGGCATAATCTACCATCACTGTTATATATTAATGGCCTTCTGCTGTCTTGATCAAGGTTACCACTTATACTTCTCAACTGCCCAGAATTTTGCAGAATGCCCAGAATTTTACCACATATATTTACTCTCTCCTTCACAAAATGTATGGCTTTATGGCAAATTAGTGAGGATTGAAGTCACTAAACAATGAGAGACACTTGAGGTTCAGGCTTCATATCCTTCAGAAAACACATGCTAAATGCAAAACCGTATTTTCTAGTAACTTTATAAGAGCAGTATATTTAAAATCCCAGTTTGGGGCTATTGTCAGTAACAGCTGGAGTCCCACAAAGCTCAGTGATAGCCCTGCTTGGTTTCCCAGATTTTGAAAGGGCAAAGTAATTTAGTCATGCAATGTAAGAATGCAGCACTAGTCCCATATACAAATGACTCTGACATAAGTTCTGTAGATGATTCAGTCACCTTAGTTAATTTTAAATTTCAGTCCATATTTCACTTATCGCTGACCAGGCTTGACACAATGAGATTGTATTTCAGTACTGGTAAAACCAAATCAATGTCATTTACCAATGAGAGTACTGTGGTAAAACCAAATCAATGTCATTTACTAATGAGAGTACTGTGGTAAAACCAAATCAATGTCATTTACTAATGAGAGTACTGTGGTAAAACCAAATCAATGTCATTTACTAATGAGAGTACTGTGGTAAAACCAAATCAATGTCATTTACTAATGAGAGTACTGTGGTAAAACCAAATCAATGTCATTTACTAATGAGAGTACTGTGGTAAAACCAAATCAATGTCATTTACTAATGAGAGTACTGTGGTAAAACCAAATCAATGTCATTTACTAATGAGAGTACTGCTACCTGTATCACAACAGAAGAAGGCCTAACTGCTATCTGTGTAGATAATTTTACTACTGTGGAAGGAAGTTCTGAGAAATTACTAGGTCTGGATAAAAGGTAAATAGCTGTGGTCTAACAAGCATGTACATAATAGTGTAGTCAGAACAAACCAATAACTGGGTCAACTCAACAAGCCAAAGC
Source organism: Protopterus annectens (assembly GCF_019279795.1). NCBI lineage: Eukaryota > Metazoa > Chordata > Ceratodontiformes > Protopteridae > Protopterus > Protopterus annectens. The sequence continues at coordinate 619,414,368 of NC_056736.1, forward strand.
ATTTCTTTCTCCTAATTTTAGACTATCTATGGCAAATAATCTATTTGCTTTCCTCTTGGCTCACATACTAAATAACATAGTCTTAAACAGAGTTTCAAAAGAATAACTTGAAGCGTTGTTGGTTACCCTTGTAGAAATCATGACCTATCACTTCTTCAGAGCTTATATTTGCTGGGGTTTAGCCTGCACAAATTCCACATTCCCTTAGAATTTCTCCATAAGCATCCTTAGTCACCTAAATGACCACTTTAGCAGAAATTATTGCACGCCACAGAACCTGATGTATTCATATCTTATGGTGGGCAACTAGTACACATTCAATGAAAAAAATAGCTTACTGAGATACTAGGTACCCACACTTTTATTGGCAAAACCTGCAATAGACTTGTATATATTTAGGAACACATCATTGAAAGTACTTCTAAACTGATTTCTGAAAACTTATTTTTTACACTAGGGATCTGTCAGTTTAATTTTTCCCAGTCTTTTGGGTTTCTAATACCATGAAAATAATGGACCCCATTCCAAAGTCAAAGTCTGATTAAAGTTCATGAAATTATTATTGTTTAAATCTTTGATGTTAGCTAAAGGTGTCCTTTGTAACACACACAAAGTGCCCAGCATTGACTCTTTCTGCAATTCATATAGTTACATGTATCAGTAGCATATCTAAATATGACTGCAAATTCTTTTTATGAGAGCCATTGCTCCTACTACTATTGGAACAATCTGGGTATCCTTCTTCCACATAATCCTCATTTCTCCTTGTCAGCCCTGGTGTTTTATGACTTCCCTGCTCCTCAATCACCCCTCACAGATACTTGAAGCTGTTTACCTGTTCCACTATATTCCCTACTATCTCTATTCTCAGCTTCTTCTGATTTCCCCAATTTGCTGCCATTACCACCATCTTATCTGTGCTTAATTTCATCCCATGTGTCTTCAGTTTTGCATTCCATTCTCCTATCCTTTGCTGAAGTTCTAGCAGAGTCTGCCTGTAATGCCACATTGTCTGCATACAGCAACTTTGTTGATCTACCCCTTCTGACCTGTTTGCTAATGTAGTCCATCACCAGTATGAACAGCATTGGGCTCAGAGCTGAACCCTGGTGGACACCCACTCCCACTGGGAACCCCTCTGTGAGGCCAAACACTGTTCATACATGAGTCATTGGGTCCTTGTACATAGCCTGCACTAATTCTGCCAATGTTTCTGGGACTTCAAACTACCACAGTACTGCTCAGATCAGCTTTCTTTGACCTTGTCATCTGATCCTTCTCCTTATATTTTTTCTTTTATTTTTTGCCACATTCAGTTGTGTCTGATTTTTGTCTACCTCTCGTTTGATTTCAAGTCTTGCTTGACACCAATATGCTTCTGGTAAACTAAGCAGTGAGGTCATCTTAGACTTGCTCTCTTCATGTTTTAAAAGTTTTACTGTGTTTGGATCTGGTGATGTCAGCAGATATGTATGCAGCCCTATTACTGAATATCTATACATGTAATCAGTTTTGAGGAGGCCCATATCTTCTGCAGAATGCGGAATATATAATCTTGGTATAAGCTGATTTTTATATATCATTTGATAAGCATGAAACAATTTTCTTATTTTCCTATCCAATGATCCAATACCTTTTGGGGCCAGTCAATTACGCTGAAACTGTAAGTTAGAAAAGGAACAGCAAATTGATTTATAGCTTGGACTTTTCAGTATTAATTTTAGTTTTCTAAAATATTCCTTACTGAGATTTTGATCTGTCAGTATGAGATAATGTATTACCAGTAAAATAAAGAGTAGTATATGTAGAATGAAACATTAGTGAGATGTTTGCTCTATAAACATCCCTTATTATGCATTGAATTTGTCATTCCGAGTACCATCTCATTCTAGCCAAAGTTTCAGCTGGAGACATGTTTATTTAACCAGTTTATTAGGTGCACAATTTATTATATTGTTCATAGGATCATAGGTTAGTACTAGGTTAACTGCCCTTGCGAGCCATTTTAAGCCTAGCCAATTATCCCCTGTGAGATTCAAACCCTGTACCTTGTGTTTGTAAGGCAAACACCTTAAAGATTCGGCCACCCTTTATCTTATAACTGCATTGTTGAATGATTTAGTAATCCTTGATCTGATGCATTTATTTTTCAGTTAGCACTGCCTTAGTTTTATGATCTGTTTATTCACAGATCTGTCAATTAGCCATAGCATCTCTCTCCCATATATAATTCCTATTAGACAGTTAAAATGCTAACATTGTTGCTTTATGTGTACTTATACCTGTTGCACTACTTCAAGCTTTTTGACCCCCAGACTCTACTGAAAATGGGGTCCTCCTGTTAAACATAACTGGTCGACAAAAGTAAGAATCAGTTAACTAAATAAATAGATCTGGGAAAAGTCCCACTCTGACAAATCCGTTTTGATGAAACCATGAACAGTCCTAAGTGCCTTAATCACACTATTCTACTAAAACACATAAAACATACTGTATATAACCATTTTTTTTTTTAATTGTGACAGTGTTGGAGATCCACACACTATTTAATGCAACTCGCTGTTCTTCATTGTCTGTGTCATTAGTGTGTCTGATTTTGTGGGTGATACTTCCCGTACATCCAAAGAAAAGTAGGTTGTAGGTAGTGTATTCAGGTACCGCCATTGTTATCTGTTGTTTTAGCTCCTGTGGTGCACTATCAGACTGTCTTTTATATTCATACACAGCTGCTGGCAGTCAAATTATAAAAGCACAAATACCTTTGCTTTGACAAATGTTCATAGCAAATTACATGAGCAACATTATATAATAAAAATATGATAACTGTGGACTTGGCAGACTCTTGATGTGCTCATTTAAGGTTTTATGTTGGGTAGAGAAAGGTTAACTGTCACTGGAGGATTGAAATGCTTTATTTATTTTGAATACTCACATCCATTACAGTTTATTTATTATCACCAAGAGAACCACAGTTTTATTTCATTCAGTCAGTTAACATGTATAACATTTACTTTTTGAACATCACAATCACCAGTCATTATTTTGTCTGTTTTATGCAGATGGGACAGAGCCTGAACTTGTTATTTCATAGGTTCTTACTAGGCTATCTGCCCTAGGGCATTTATAAGCCTAGCCAGAATGTGTTTGGCTTTCGCCACCCATTTTAAATTTATTTTGCTATGCCCTTTTTCGAGGTTAGTATACTGTGGCTCTGTCTAACAGTGACATGCAATATCCATTTCATACATGGCTGGCAGCAAACCACATTTCCTTGTTTTACGTCCCCATTCGATAAGAACTTTAAAAGCTGGAAAAGACATAAGCCTTCTAGCATGAAGCAGATTCTCCTCCAAAAATTGTCTCTGTTTCAGTAGATGAGGCCCTAGGATGAACAAAAAGAAGGTTGTTATATTAAGGAAAGTTGCTTCAATGTGGCACATGCAGTTATAGTGCATACTGTTTGAAATGTCTTAATACATGTTAAAACTTCTGGATTACCTGATCTCAACAAAATGTGAACTCAGTATCGACAAAAAAAGTTTTCAAAAATATGGTATTACTATATGTGTTTCTAATAGCCATCAAATGGAAAATATGTAGAAGCTTGCCTTTCTACTAAACTAGCATCCAGAAATGATTTTTCTTTTATTTTTTAATCACAAAAGAGCCAAACAGAATATATTGGGGAGACACATACTGTGCCCTTAAAGCTGTGCTGCTTTACCTATTCCATATAAATACCCAGTATGGTGTCTTACTCCCACGTAGACCATGAACAGAATCTCCAGATAGGTACTGCAAACTACACAAATGCAGTTAAATGAAAATCCTCCAGTATTTTGCATGAAATGTTTGAGAGTAACAGAAGAATGAGAAATGTCATGAGGTACTTAATATTTTATAAAGAAACTATCATATAGACTGACCTAACATATCCCATAACCTGGTGTGTGAAATGTTTACAGTTTATATGAAAAAATGATTAGCTCTATAAAGTGCTCTTCATGTATGAGCTGATTCTCTCTCCTGTATGCTTTTTCTTTGCTTTTACTGATTGATTAATTGATTGATTGATCAGCACCATCAACCCCCTTCTCCCATTTTCTATGACAACTGCCTCCATTTCTCTCTCTACAGTGCCACACTCTTGCCTTCTTCGACACTCATGTCTGAACTGTCACAGGTCTTCTCACACACAATTCATCCACCTCTTTGCTGGATGCCCTCATTTCCTCTTGCCTTCTTCCTGTCTGTCCCAAATCTTCTTCAACAGATTGTCTTCTGCTTTTCTGCAAATGTGCTCAAACCACTGTAATCTGTTCTCTTTGACCTCTCTGCAATTGGAGCTACTTGGGTTTCTGCTCTTATGTCCTCATTTCTTTGTCCCACAGATTACATTCTACCACCCATCTCAGGCACTTCATCTCCATCATCTATAGCTTCCTCAACTGCTCCACCTTTACTGCCCAAGTTTCTGTACCATAGAGTGGTACAGGTTGCACTACTGTTTTGTACACCTTACTTTTCAGCTTCTTTGGCATTCTTATGTCATACATTACACCTAACATTCTGTGCCTGTTGGCTACAGCCCTTCTGAATCTAGCTTTGCCCTCCGCTTCAGACTTTCCTTCTCCATAAACACCCTTCTCAGATACTTGAAGATGTTAGGCTGTTCCACTATTTTCCCTTCTAGTTAATCTCTCAGCTTCTTCTGATTTCCACCATTTGTTGCCATTGCAACTGTCTTATCTATACTCACTTTCATCTCACATGCTTCCAGTTTTGCATTCCATTCCCCTCTCCTTTGCAGATGTTCTTGCTCAGAGTCTGCCTGTAATGCCACATCATCTGTACCCAGCAACTATGTAGGCCTGTCCCCTCTGACCTGCTATCTATTGTAGTCCATCACCAGTATGAACAGCAGTGGGCTCAGACCTAAACCCTGATGCTCATCCACTCCAACTGGGAACCCTTATGTGAGACTGAACACTGTTTATGCTTGAGTCATTTTGTCCTTGTACATAGCTTGCACTAATTCTACAAATTATTCTGGGACTTTGAAGTATTATAGAACTGCCCAAATCAACCTTCTTGGGACCTATTCATATGCTTTTACCAACTCTAGGAAAGCCCAGTTTAACTCTTTCCTCATTTCTATCTTCTTCTCAAATATCTGTCTCACTGTAAACATTGGGTCAGTTGTGCTGCATCTTGATCTGAATCTCAACTGATCATCTTCCATTTTACTTTCTACTACTCTGTATATTCATGTGTCAGTCACCCTCCCCAGAACTTCTATGCAGTGTGGCAAACGTTTGATACCTCTGTACTGCCCACAGTTGTGAAGGTTCCATTGGCACTAGTATGCTTATTCTCCAGTCATCTGAGCTATGCCTTTCTCTCCGCACTGCTATGAGTATCCTCAGGAGCCATTGTTCCCCATCTCACTCAGCATTGTTATCATATCTCTGGTGACCTCATATGAGCTTGCTGCTTTCCCTGACTACATTTTCCTTAGTACTCTTCTTAGTTTTTCTATGGTGGGCTCCTCCTTTTCTCTCATCGTAGGCTGTGTCTGGGGAGGTACAGCTGCTTTGGACTTTTCTTCATTCAGAAGCTGCTGGAGGTACTTCTTCCATCTGCTTTTGATGTCTTATGGACTACTGAGCATTTTGTTGTTGGCCTCAATTATGTGAGGGGTCTGACTATCTTCATTTTTTGTCTTTGCCTTGCAATCTGATATAGTTTCTTTGGGCCATCTGTTGATTCACTTTCCACAAAATGGTAGAGTGCCTCTGATGCCTTCTTCTTTGCTATTGCAATTCCTTTCTTAGCCCCTTTGTTAGCCAAATAGTATTTCTTCCTTGCCTGGTTAATCTTTTCTGTCTCCCCCTTTTCCTGCACTCCTTTCTTTTGATGACTTCCTGAACTTCTGCATTCCACCACCAGCTTTCCTCATGTAGCTTATTTCCATACCTGGCTGGCCACACACCTGTTCTGCAGTCCTCAAACATGCTGTTTTGAGATATTGCCATTCTTCTACAACTCTTCCTATTTCCTCTCTTCTTGAGGTGCTAGAGCCCTAAGTAGTTCCTTCATCAGTTGTGCTTTCTCTCCTGTCAACTTGCAGGTTTTCGGCCTTGTCTCTGTTGATCTAAGAGCCTTCTATGACCATTGTTTGCAGCTGATTGTAGCAAACAGGGGTTTATGCTGCAGGCGGACTGTCTTAATGGGGATAACTTTGCAATCCCTGATTCAAACCCAGTGCCCCTTCCTTACTAGGAGGAAGTTTACCTGAGTTGCATGTTAGCTGCTCTTGTGTGTGATCTTGTGACTGTCTCTGTTTCTGAACTATTTGTTGGCTGTTATCAAGCCATTTGCCAGACAGAAGTCTAGAATTTCCTGTCCTTCTTTATTTCTGTTGCCCACCCATGTGGACCCAGGCATTCCTCATATCCTGTTCTGTCTGTCCAAATATGTGCACTCAAGTCACCCATTAACCCCACCAATTCGTGCTGTCCTGCTTTATCTAGTAGGTCTTGCAACTACTGTCTGAATGCACTCTTTTCCTAACTACCACAACCCTGCTGTGGGGCATAGGCTAAGATTAAGAATAGTGGAGTCTGATTGCCATGCGTCTGTCACTAATTTTGATGACAACTCTCATTGCTTTCTGAAGCCTCTCCCTCACTACAATTCCCACACCATTTCTAACCTATTTCCTGAGTAGTAGACTGTGGATCCCAAGGCAAATAGTTTTATTACACTACCCTTCCATTCTGTCTCCTGGATACATAGGATGTCCAGCTTCCTCATGACTGACTGATTGTGCATTATGCTTTCAAAAATGGTCCAAATGCTCCCAGGAGCTCTAGCATCTTTGTCAGTAATTAAATAAACTATATATAGATCAGCTTACATGTTGCACTCCTCCCTTGTAATGAATTCATTACCATACCAGCTCCATCCATTGTTTATTGAAGGTACATTTACTCCTTGTAATACTTTGAAATGAAATTTAATATGAGTTTAGATTCTGTGGGCATTACAGCATGTAATATTACTTGTAATCTTCTTTCGGCTTTTCCCAGTTAGGGGTCACCACAGCAGATCACCTGTCCGCTCATGATTGGCAGTGGAGTTTTACAGTGTTGAGTTTCCAGCCCGGCACCCGACCTTCCACAGAAGGCACAGACACGTACACACTCATGCCTAGGGCCAGTTTGGAGTGTCAAATCCACCTACAGCAAATAATGTGCATAATTACTATCAATGATATAAAAGTAACATGGGAGGACAATTCCAAATAACAGAGCCTGTGATTAATACAGTACACCATAAGATGTAAATAAAAAAAAATAGAAATACCTTTATTTGTATTTTGCTGCAGATTATTATGAATAGTATGATTTGACTATGCAGTAGGCATTGTAATACTTTTGTTCTAATAATGTTCTAATATGTTTGTGTCTCTGAAAAATGTTATCGAATGTTTGGAGATTTGTGTTGTTTCCAGAACTGTAACTCATGTTTCAAGCAGTGTTACTGGTTACTCAAAGAAGCTTTACTTGATTGATAATCAACAATAAAGTAGACCTTTTTATTTCAACACTAGTTGACAAATTTTACTAACAATATTTTGCAGTACTGTGATAATGTTTTTTCTTTTCTTCTTTAGCATTTTTTGTGTTTAATATGTTATTTACAGAAAATACTATCAATGTCATTTCTGAGAACAAAGATGCATGCACATATGCACACACACACACATGTGCACACATACACTTTTTGTGTATTAGAATAACATGCAATTTCAAAATGTTAAAACATGAGCTACAGTTATTCACAATCAGATTATGAATAACTGTAGCTGATATTTTTACATGTTTTGAAAAGAGCATGCTATTCTAATACTCAGAAGGGTGTAGAAGTTTTCTAAGATCTGAGATCCAAATTTCTACATAACTATGAGTGAACATAGTATGCATTTATCAAACCGTTTAGCAGAAATGAGATGTGCAGCTGCAGAGAACTGCTGGCTTGGTGGGTAATATTGCTTCACATATTTCTACATGTATTAAACCAGTTCCATTAATTGTTATATAATTAGTGGTCATTAAATATGGAGTTAGACAGCTCTTCAGCCCACATTGTCTCATTTTCTTTAAGTGTGGTTTTTACCTGCAAAACTGTGCATTCTCTTTCTGAATGTTTGCAAAGATTAATTTGGTATAATGCAGTAATGCAAACTGGTAGCAGTTTATATTCTGAGACTCGTGTGTGTCAGTCTCAGAACAGCAAGCCAAGACTGAATGTGTGCAAACGGAGATTTGCATATACTAAGCCCAAGATTACTGTATTGATCTTTGAATATTGCTTTTGTGCCTTGGTATGATAATCCAGAGTTGTATGTGTTTGTAATGGGGTATGCCAGGCATAGTATCCCCCAGAGTGCTTGATTTAAAGGTGGACACTATTAAGTTCTCATAAAGGGTGGCAAGAACTTTTAAGTAAGTCTACATAAAGGTGTATATTGTTAGGCATCTTACAGTCCCTGTGATTACTTGCCTAGTATTGTTTCTGTGTTCCTATGCTCCTAATGGGGCTTGACCCCATGCAAAAAATACAGTAGAGAAACAGTTGTTGACATTTGCTAATCTCCTTTAGTTTTATTGTCCCTCACCCCCCCCAATTTGGGACTTTCAATTATGACTCTTGGAATTACAATAGAGACGTGTAAAACACTTAATATCATTCATCAGCAAAATCAATGAGTCCTTTTTTTCTTGATGGTGTATAATTTACAATAACCCTTGCAGAGTAGTTTGCACACCATCATCATCATAATTATCATTATTAGCACCACCATCATAATCTTGTCACCTTCATCTCCCTCTATCCATTTCACATAGGGTCAGAGTGTCCTACTAACTATCACGACTTCTCCCAGTTCAGTGAGTCTCCTACCTTCTTTAACAGTCATGTCCAACCAGTTCATATATTTAATGCAGCCCATCTATGTCTTGGGTGAATGTCCTCATCTCCTCTAGCCTTCTTCTTGTCACTTTTAAATCTGCCTTACAAAATCTTCATTCCTACACATGCGACTAAACTGCCATAATCTGTTCTCTTTGACATTCTCTGTAACTGGGACTACTTGGGCTTCTGCTCTGATGTTCTCATTGCATCATCTGCCCCACATTGTGCATCCTGCTACATGTTTTAGCTGCTTCATCTCCCTCATCTCAAGCTTCCTTAGCTGCTCCGGCTTCACTGCCCACATTTCTGTGACATACAGAAATACAAGCCACATCGCCATTTTGTATAATGTTCTTTTACATTTTTTTGTCATTCTTCTCTCTCGTACTACCCCTGACGCTTTATACCATGTCACTGCTGCACCTCTGATTCTACCTCTGACTTCCTTGTTCAGACTTTCCTTCTTTGCAACAGAACCTTCCAGATACTTGAAATTATCAACCTGTTCTGCTATTTGCCTTTCTATCTCAGTGCTCTGTTTCATCTGATTTTCACATTTGTTGCCAGAATCAGTTTCAAAGCATATATCTTCAGTTTTATATCCCAGCCTCCTATCATTTGCTGAAGCTCCTGTTCAAAGTCTGCTTGTAGTGCCATATTAGAAACCAGCAAAGAAAATGCCATTGAATCCACAATCGTGATTTGGGGGTGCTTCAAGGCACAGTTTTGGAACAAGTGTTGTGTAACAACTATGATAATATAGATGCCAAAAGTAAGCTTTTATATAAAGAGTCTGTTTTTATTTTGAGTCCCTGTTGGACAATACAGAGTGTAAATGGAATTTTTTTAATTTGAATAACTAATTCTATAATTGATTTGGGTGTTCTCTTGTTGCAAGGGTATTTAAGGTGCTGTTTGTTTATACTGTTTTACTCCTTGAAGGTTACATAGCCGAGGTGCTAGAGTTTGTGTTAAATAAAAACTTTTACTGCTTGCGAACTCATTGTTCTTTTCTTTGGTGGTTTGCTATTTGAGCCGAGCCATACATCCCAAAAATCTGACATGCTTTGCTACCACTGATAAGTGTAAGCAGGAGCTCAGGAGATGAACCATTTAGAAGCAGGGGCCTGGAAGATGAACCATTTAGAAGCAGGGGCCTGGGAGATGAACCATTTAGAAGCAGGGGCCTGGAAGATGAACCATTTAGAAGCAGGGGCCTGGGAGATGAACCATTTAGAAGCAGGGGCCTGGGAGATGAACCATTTACAAGCAGGTGCCTGGGGGATGAACCATTTACAAGCAGGGGCCTGGGGGATGAACCATTTACTAGCAGGGGCCTGGGGGATGAACCATTTACAAGCAGGGGCCTGGGAGATGAAACATTTACAAGCAGGGGCCTGGGGGATGAACCATTTACAAGCAGGGGCCTGAGAGATGAAACATTTACAAGCAGGGGCCTGGGGGATGAACCATTTACAAGCAGGGGCCTGGGAGATAAAACATTTAGAAGCAGGGGCCTGGGAGATGAAACATTTAGAAGCAGGGGCCTGGGAAATGAAACATTTACAAGTTCCCTGTGCCCATTAGAGACATAGGCGTCAAACCAAGGATGAATTTCCTGTTCCCCATCCAATTGTCCAAGTTATAGTGGAATTGGGTTAGGGAGTAACTCTGCTTCACAAATAAGTAGGAAGCCTGTTCCAAGGAAGGGGTGGTCTCTGGGATGCATATCTGTTTCTCCAGCAGGTCCTATTTATATCATAGGCAAGGACTAAGTCATTAGAATGGGTAACTCTGGTGCTGTTTGTTTTGTAGATATGTAGGAGGTCTATCAGAGTGGGATCTGACAATGCCTTGTATGTCAAGAACAGGTCTCCCCTCAGCAGTATGTAGGAGACAGAATACAGAGATAGGGCTTTGAGACAGTCTGGATAAGACATGTTACTTATGCCCTGTATTCATTTAGTATGGAACCTCTATGGACATTCCAATTGTTGTATGTGACTGGCTAGGTGCACATCAGAAGGGGCGTTGTACTCTATGATAGGTCTGATGAATGCTGAATACAGAGGAACAATGACCTCTTTGACCTAGATGCCATAACTTTGTTTATACTTTGCACAACATAGCAAGATTTCCTCTCTGCTGTGGAGAAGTGATCTTAAAAGGCTAGACTGCTGTCTATGTGTGTTCCCAAGTCCCTGACTACTGGCTTGACTCTGAGAGTTGTGCTGTGAATATGATCGTTACCAGGGGTGGATGACTTCATAAAGGATACTATTATTTATTTCTTGGCATTTGATTTAATCCTTGGTTCTGACACAAGTTATTTGTCTTTGTCAGCCCTTCCTGGAGAACATTAGTGTTGGTAGGGGATTCTATGAAAATTTAGTCATCCAGAGGCCCTTGACATTTGATTTGACTATAGAGAAGCGAATGCTAAGAAAGAGTGGTCTCAGGACTGGTCTCTGAGGGGCTTACATTGTGAGTGACCTATTTATAGAGGCAGACTTCCCAATTCTAATTCCTGGGTCCTGCCTGTGAGTCAGCTGGCTATCCACATACTCTTAGGAGGCATTTCTTCCCTAACTCAACCAAAATCTTGTTCATATTTGTGGTAACACCATCTTACCCTGCATATATCCTTGAATTCATATTCCTTAATACATTTACTACTTCTTCTAGTGTGAGTTTTCTGTCCTTTTTTATCATAAGCCATGTATGCCTCTGGAGGTTTTTCTTCATTCAGAGGCTTATTGAATTACTCCAGCTATCTGTCCTTGATACCCTCTGGATCACTAAGCAGATTGCTTTGTTTATTTCCAGTTTTCCTTGTAAAAAGCATCTGTGGACTCATTTCTTTGTATTTCTACCACTGCCTTGCAATCTGACAGAACTTCCAAGTGGTATCTATGGAGTCATTTTCTAGAAGTGGCTGATGTTCTCTAACGCCAAGCTTTTTGCTATTATCAGTTCTCTCTTTAACCTTGTTTGTATCCAGCCAGTATTTCTACTTACTGTGGTCTGTCTTTTCTATCCCTCACTTATCTTTGCATTCCTTTCATAATTTCCAAGTCTTTTGCCATCCACCACCAACTTTCCATAACTCATTACAGCCTAGTGACACCTTCAGGTGTTTCTACTGTTGCATCTTGTTGATGTCACTAAGCATCAAATATTACTTGTTCAAATTTGCATTATTTATTCCAAAACCATGCTGCATACAAGGCATTACCAGATTTTATCTTAAAGCTTTCAAAATAGAAAATGCAACTATACTGTTATTTGAACTCTGTCTAGTGCAGATAAAGACATATTGAATATCTGTATTGTATTCATTAGTTTTGCAATACTTTTCATATTTCTCCAAATACCTCAGCAATCAAGTGATACAGACAGAACTACTTAACCTTTGAATTGCTATTTAACTGTAGCCTCCAAACAGGCGTTGCACCTCATGAAATGAGCAAGGCAAAATCATGCCTCTACACAAAGGTTGGCCATTTACAGACCCTGGAAACTACAGTCCCATAAGTCTCTCTTATATGTAAAGCCATGGAAAGAATTACCATGGAGATCATCAAAAGAGATATAGTAAACCTATAGACACCGGACCCAAACCAGTTTGGTTTTGTCAAGGGCAGATCATGCCTACTCAACCTAGTGGACTTCTTTGAGAAGGTCACCAAAGCAATAGATGAGGGCAAAATTGTTTACACTGCCTACCTTGACCTGGCCAAGGCATTTGACACAATACCCCACTCTAGCATTGTTAACAAAATTAAGGTGGGTAGCCAAATGGCTCATAGATAAGACCCTGGAAGATAGAACTGGGAAGTCAACCTCTACAAAGAGGCCAGTCACAAGTGGAGTCCATCAAGGATCAGTCCTTGGACTACTCCTTTTTGGCATTTACTTCTCAGAAGTCAAGGCCAATGTCAGTTGCCTCTGGCTGACTAAATTTGCAGATGTTTGCAAATTAGGAGCTGTCATTGAATCTCACACTGACACAGATGTTCTCAAGGAGGGGCTGACACAAACAAACAACTGATGTCAGAGCCATGGACTAAAGGTAAATGCCAATAAATGTATAATAGTATCCTTTATGAAGTCATCCACCCCTGGTAACTATCATAGGTTCATAGGTGTGTTCTAGGCTAATGGCTCTGCAGCCTTTACAAGCCTAGCCCATAGGATTACCTGGCATTGTTCCACCCGACCTTAGTTACTAGTGCCTCTGTTGAGTAGATCCACTGGAGTGATCCCTGGGTGAATTTTCTATTTCCCATCCACTGATCAATATTTCTCTTGAAGAGGGCCAGTGAGGTGCTCTGCTTGACATGTATGGAAAGTCTATTCCATAGCATGGGCAGTCTCTGGGTTGTGAACCTGTCCCTCCAGCATGTTCTGTTGATTGTGGTAATGAGGTTGAGGTCTCTGGAGCATGTGGTGCAGAGGGATTGGGATTTCTTTAGATGTAGCACTGCTAACAGAGCTGGATCAGACATGACTTTGTAAGTCAAGAAGAGATCGCCTCTAAGTAGGCAATATGAGACAGAGAATAGTTGCAGTATTTTGAGTCTATCCATATAGGACAAGTGTTTAAGGCCTAGGATCCTCTTTGTAAGATACTTTTGTGGCCTCTCCAGTTGTTGCAGGTGTCTAGTGAGGTACATGCCAAATGGGACATTGTACTCGAAGATTGGCCTAATGAGGGAAGTGTAGAGGGAGACAATGACCTCTTTCTTCCTGGATGCAAAACCATTAGTAATGAGATGTGCCACATAGAAGGACTTTCTGACCAGAGTGGCAATGTGGTGGTCAGAACAGAAGTTGCTGTCAACCTGTGTTCCCAGATCTCTTATAATGCCTTCTGTGTTCAATGGACTACCATCAATGTGGTAATTCAGGGGAACCGAGTTTTTCCCAAGGGGGATGACGACACTTTTCTTGGCATTGAGCTAAAGGCCATGGTTCTGACACCAGTTGTTGGTGTCACTGAGGCCTTTCTGTAGGATGTCAGCATCACTTGGGGAGTTAATAATACCTCTCAACTTGCAATCGTCTGTGAACGTTGTCAGCCAGAGTCACTTTGTGTTGGTTTAAACTTCAGAGAAGAAGATATAAAAGAGCAGAGGACCCAGGACCAAACGCTGTGGGACTCCACTCGTGACAGGTCGGCAGTCTGACTTGGAGTCAGCTACTTCCACATTGTGGGTCCTATCTGTGAGCCAATTTGCAACCCGCCTAGTGATATAGGGGTTGATGCCTAGCTTAGTGAGTTTTTCTATGATTCCCGAGTATGGAATTGTATCAAAGGCCTTGGCCAGATCAAGGTAGACTGTATGAACCATCTTGCCTTCAGCCACAGTTCTGGTGACTGACTCAAAGAAGTTGACCAAGTTGAGCAGGCATGATATACCCTTCACAAAACCAAACTGTGTAGGCTCCAGAGTTTGGAGATTCCCTATATCCTTGTTTATTAGGTCCATGATGATGTGTTCCATAGCTTTGCATATCAGACTCATCAAGCTAATTGGGTGATAATTGCCGGGGTCTGTAATCGCTCCTCCTTTGTGGAGAGGGATGAATGTAGCAGTGCACCATTCTGTAGGGACAAAGCCTGAGGTGAGGCTGTGATTGAACAGGGCACACAGATGAGGTGCCAGTTTACTCTGCAGCTCATGTAGAATATAGCCAGGGATATTGTCAAGTTCCATAGAAGCTTGGCCTTGTACAGTGCTGTTTTAACCTGTGCAGCAGTAATACTGGGTGCCTGGCAGTCTATTGGTATTGTTATAAGTCCTTTGGGAGGAGGGGTAAAGTTAGCACTGAATCTGTCGGCCAGTATATTGGCAGTATCTGTTGGCTCGGTATAGGAGGTACCATTGTGCAGTAGCTCAGAGCAAATCTGGGTATTGTCATGAAGATTCTTTACATAACTATAGAAGGCCTTGCATTTCTCCTTACTATCTGCTGTAGCTAGCTTTAGAGGATTTGATAAGGGATATCAACCTTTTGTTGAGGCTGATAAGGGAGTTTTTCCAGTTTTGGGACTTCGCCTTACTCCACATCAGTTTCCTCCTTTTGTTGTAGAGTTTGTTTATGGCAGGGGACCACCAGATTGGCTTCCTTTTTTTTTGAGGAGAGAGTCTTAGTTCTATTGGGTATGGCGAGATCCATGCATTTGTGTATGAGTTTGTACAGTGCATTGGTGTATGATTTGGCTGTCATGCAACTATTCTCCATTTGCATGGGTGCCATGAAGTTAGCCACCTCTGTTTTTGGGAGCCCAAAGTTAGCTTTGGAAAGGTTTTTCATGGTGGTTACCTTTGGGGGGGGTGGATTTCCAAGGTGATTAGTTTGTGGTTGGATATAACCAGGGAGGAGTTGACTATTGGTGTAGAGCAATGGTCGTCCATTTTAGAAATGACCAGGTCAAGGATGTTGCTACCTCTAGTGGGGGTAAGAACGATGTGGTCCAGAGCACTGAAATTAATTAATTTCAGAAAGCATTGGGCAAATGTATTGTGCATGAGTAGTTTTCCCAGTTAATGGATGGGTAGCCCAGTATGAGAGGGTTAGGTTGGACCCTAATATTCTCCAGTGTGCTTAAGAACATGGAGTGTGAGACTTGGGACATGGTTGGGGACCTATAGCAGGCTACGACCTGAATCACTGTATTACCCAGTGTTAGCTGTACCTGAAGTATCTCAGATGCATTATGTTGGGCTACCAGTCTTGAGGTGTGTGCATCCTTTATGAATATGGATGCACCACCGCCTTTGGATCTTTGGTCCAAGTTCTGGGACTGAAAGGTGTTGAATGAGTTATATCCTGGTAGTGCAGGGTTGCTTTCTGCTGCCTTGAACTAGGTCTCTGTTACAGCACAAATGTTAATGTGCTCCATTTTAAGGAGTGCTTCGAGTGAGTGCATTTGGAGATTTAGACTTCTAGCATTGAGCAGCATGACTCTCAGATTGAATTTGTTTGCAGCTGATACGGTGATAATTTGGTCTTTGGAACACCATCTACAAAAGGCACTGTAGGGGTGGCAAGAGCACTGGCCAGCATCTGGAAGCCCAGGAGTGACAGATGCAGGCCTTCTCTGGCAAAGCATCAAGGTCTATCAGTCATGTCATCTCAGGCAATCAGATACTGTATCCCCTTAGAATGACACCAGAAACTTAGCCAATTGTTGAAATCAATTATTTTCTGTTTGTACTGTGGTAACATTCTGGGTGATGGTAGGATGCTGCTCAGGCTAGGGTCATACCTGCCTGGGCTACATAATCCAATAGCTCCTCCATGTCTCTTTTCATGTAGTCCAGGGAGGTACATCTCAGGTCATTCACACCCACATGTACAATGACAGTCATATTTGTACCTGTTGTTGAGGGACCTGAGTGCGTGTGTTATGTGGTGGATCCTGGCACCTGACAGGCAGCTGACTATTATTTTCTCCTTATTCAACCTAGTGAGTGGGACATCAGTGTGCCTCACTATTGAGTCACCTATGACTAGTGTGCTGGGCATGCTTTTTTGCCTTAGGGGCTTTGGTTGATTGGCACACTGTTTAGGAGAGTTATGTGTTTCGTCATTAGTGCTGTGTTGTGGTGGTCAGGTGCATTTCTGCCTTGGAGGTCTCTGCTGTTTGTGTAGATTTTTATTGAGAGCCTCCATGAAGGTGGGTATGTGGTTTGTGTTTTTATGTGAAGGCAGTGCTGGTGTGTGTTCTGGAGGGCTATGTGTTCCATGTGGTGTGGTGCAAGTGTTGACCTTCTCCTCTTGACCAGCTATTCCAGTCTTGGCTGGAGAGTGCATGGCTTCCAATTTGGATATATAAGTTCTCACAAGTCTGAGTATTGGGAGGTAAGAGGAGAGGGTTGTCAGTGTACATGAGGCAGTTGCTACATTGCCTCAGGATATTCAAGTTCACCAGGATAATAGGAGAAAGCACAGGGAACTGACCTTTAGACATACCTGGAGGGGTGGGCATTAATAAATACTTGAGCTGCTTCCTTGTAGAACATTTAGTGCTGGCAGCACTTTTTGTGCTACAATAATTGCTACAAGAAATCTGGTAAAGTGCTAAACTAGTAAGCTAGTAAAAGTGCAGGAGAGGAGAGAACTAGCAGATCTAAGGAAAAAATTGAAGAGCACACTTTCACACTGCTCAGAAGCTTACAAACAGTCCTGGATACAGCAAATCTGTATCTGGAGTAAATTAGTTACAAGAAAGGTGGGAAACAAATGCAGATGTGGACTTTTAAACCAGAAAGTTGAAAGAGATGGAAAAAACTGCCTAAATGGCCAATAAGCTACTATTTCTGGGCCAGAAACCACTCCTGCTGTAGTAGATAGGCTACCTAGTGCTTACCACTCCCACTGATAAGTTAGAAGGCTTCCCTCCAACACAGAAATGCTTGGGGGGCCCAGAAGCTTATAAACAGTCCTGGATACAGCAAATCTGTACCTGGACTAGACTAGTTACAGGAATTCTGGAAACAAGCACAAATGTGGGCTTTTAAACCAGAAATATGAAAGAGATGGAAAAACTGGAAAAAAATTCATATTGACAACACACCCCTTAGAGTTGACCCAGCAGTCAGAGACTTGGGGTGACACATAGATTGTAATCTAGCCTTTGACCATTGCGTCTACAGTGGTGAGGAAATAATTTTATGTTGCACAACTTATAGACAAAGTTATGGCATCTAAGTCCAAGGAAATCATTGTTCCACTGCAGTCCACATTCATCAGACCTATCATTGAGTACAATGTCCCCTTTGGTATGTCCTTAACCAGGCATATCTAACAATTGGAATGTCCAGAGAGGTTCCTCAATAAAAGAAAACAAAGGGTAAGTAAAATGTCCTATGCAGACTGCCTCAAGGCCCTATCCCTGTATTCTGTCTCCTAAAAGGTTTTGAGGGGAGATCTATGCCTGGCATACAGGGCATTGTCAGAACCCACTCTGACAGACCTCCTGCATATCCACAAAACAGACAGCACCAGAATTACCCATTCTAAAGACTTAAACCTTGCCTGTGATATAAATAGGACCTGCTGGAGAGATAGGTATGTATCCCAGAGACTAGCCCATCTATGGAACAGGCTCTCCATCCATGTGAAGCAGAGTTCCTCCCTAACCCATTTCAAGTGCAACTTGGACAATTGAATGGGAAACTGGAAATTCATCTCTGGTTTGGCATCTATGTCTCTAATGGACACAGGTAATTTGTAAATGTTTCATCTCCTAGGCCCATGCTTACACTTATCAAGGGTATCAGAACTTGTCAGAGATTTAGGATGCATGGCTAGGCTTAAAAAAGGCCCTTGTGGTCATTAGGCTAGTAAACACCTATGAACCTATGAAAGCTCGCAGCTCTATGAAAAAGTTGCTTTTGGTAGTATGTTTAATGCTTGAATGGTTACTGACATATCATAAGCTGTTCATACAGCTTTACAAGTGTCATAATTACTAGGGTTATTGTGGCTTATAAAATCCAGTTTAAGATCTAGAATTGAATGAATGCAACCACTGTAAAGTTTACTTTGTGATGAATAGTTTGCCATGTGCAGTATTCTAGTAACAGTTATGGCTCTAGAGATATGGACATTTGTTTGAACTGTTAGGCGATGACCTAATTTAATTAAAAGGCTCAGTCCACAACCATTGGGAGTTACAGTACAAATACAAAAAAATTCCATTGGATTGAATGAGTTTTAAGTGCCTTATTTCCATACCTGTCTTAACTGTTATTAACTCTCAAGTGTACTTCATTATGGGGAACATTCCTTATTTTACATGTTAAATGTCCATGTTCATCATTGTTCCACATTGAAAGGTTCTGTCACACATAGGTTCATAGGTGGGTACTAGGCTATTGGCCCTAGGGCCTATATAACCCTAGCCAAAAAGGTACCCTGGCTTTCGCCACCCAAGAAAATTATTTTCCTGTGCCCCTGTCGAACAGAGCCACAGAAGTGATCCCAGGGGTGAATTTCCTATTTCCCATCCAATCATCAAGATTTTTCTTGAAGAGTGCTAATGAGGAGCTCTGTTTGACACAGATAGGTAGTCTGTTCCAGAGTACGGGAAGTCTCTGGGACAGGAATCTACCCCTCCAGCATGTTCTGTTTATTGTGGTGACAAGGTTTAGGTCCCTACAGTGTGTAGCTCAGAAGGATTGGGATTTTTTTAAGTGGAGCATGTCCAACAGCTCTGGATTTGACATAGCTTTGTTTGTTAGGCAGAGATCGCCTCTGAGTAGGTGATATGCAATGGAGTAAAGCTGGAGTTTTTTGAGATGGTCTGCATAGGGTATCTTTTTCAGGCCAGTAATCCTCTTTGTGAGGTATTTCTGTGGCCTCTCCAGTTGTTGTAGAGGTCTTGTGAGGAACATACCAAAAGGGGCGCTGTACTCTCTAATGGGTCTAATGAGTGATGAGTAGAGGGAAACAATGACCTCTTTTTTTTCTGAATGAGAAACCTTTTGTGATGAGTTGTGCCATGTAGAAGGATTTCCTGACCACTGTGGCAATGTGATTATCAAAGGAGAGACTACTGTCCACCTGTGTCCCAAGGTCACTTATCAAACTTTTGGTGTTAAGTAGAATACCACCTTTGTGGCAGTTCATGGGTACAGAGTTTTACCAAAGGGGATGACAATGCACTTTTTGGCATTGAGCTTCAGGCCATAGCTTTGACACCAGGCATCTGTCTCAGTGAGGCCCTTTTGTAGGATGTCCACATCATTAGGAGTTTCAATTATGGCTCACAGTTTGCAGTCATCGGCAAACTTCATTAGCCAAAGACCTTCTGTGTTAGCCTGTACTTCAGAGAAGTATATACCAAACAGGAGAGGACCCAGGACTGAACCCTCTGGTACTCCACTTGTCACTGGTCTGAAGTCGGATTTGAAGTCTGCTACTTTAACAGTGTGGGTTCTGTCAGTGAGCCAGTTGGCAACCCATCTTGTGACATAGGGATTTATACCTAATTTAATGAGTTTATCTATAATTCCAGAGTGGGGGATGGTATCGAAAGCCTTGGCGAGATCTAGATAGGCTGTGTGAACCACCTTACCCTCATCTATGGCTTTGGTGACTGCTTCAAAGAAGTCTATCAGGTTTAGGAGACATGATCTGCCTTTTACAAACCCGAACTGGGTGGGGTCCAGAGTTTGGAGATTACCAATGTCTTTGTTTATGAGTTCCATGATGATACGTTCTATGGCCTTGCAGACCAGGCTTGTCAGGCTAATGGGGCGGTAGTTCCCAGGGGCTGTCATGGCTTCCCCTTTGTGGAGTGGGATAACCATTGTGGTGCACCATTCAGTGGGCACAAATCCTGAAGTGAGGCTATGATTGAACATGGTACTTAGGTGGGGTGCCAGTTTGCTCTGTAGTTCATGTAGAACATAGACTGGGATATTGTCAGGTCCCATGGATGCTGTGTCCTTGGCTTTGGAGAGTGTGTTTTTTACCTGTGCAGCCATGATTACAGGAAGTTTGCATTCTTCCGGTATAGAGATGGGCCCTCTAAGGGTTGAGAGGGGGTAAAGTTAGCACTGAACCTATTTGCCAGGATGTTGGCAATATCAGTTGGTTCTGTATATTTAGTGTCATTGTGCTGTAATTCAGAGCAGATCTGAGTGTTGCCATTGAGATTCTTGACATAGCTATAGAATGCTTTGTGGTTGTCTTTAGAGTCAGTGGCAATTTTGTTTTCATAATTAGCTTTGGAGGATTTTATGAGGGATCTCAGCTTCTTACTGAGGCTGACCAGAGAGCTCCTCCAGTCATGGGATTTTACTCTTTTTTGCAACAGTTTCTTTCTTCTGTTGTAGAGTTTGTTTATGACAGAGGACCACCAGATTAGCTTCCTTTTTTTGGAGGATAGCATCTTGGTTTTGTTAGAGATAGCACAATCCATGCACTCGTGTAACTGCTTATAAAGTGCATTTGTGTAGGATTCAGCAGTCGTACCTCTATTGTCCATCTGCATGGGTGTCATGAAGTTTGCCACTTCTGTCTTAAGACATGTGAAGTTGGCTTTGGAGAAGTTTTTTATGGTGGTTTCCCTAATGAGGGGTGGGGGCGGGATGTGGATGTCTAGGGTGATTAGCTTGTGGTCGGATCTGACCAACAAGGAATTGACCTCTGGTGTGAAACACCAGTCGCCCATGTTGGTAATGACCAGGTCTAGGATATTGCTGCCCCTGGTGGGGATGGGAATAAGTTGATCCAAGGCACTGGAATTTATGAATTCCAGAAAACGTTGAGCAAAAGAGTTCGTACATGAGTAGTTTTCCCAGCTAATGGTGGGGTAGTTGAAATCGCCCATTATTAGGGTGTTGATTTGTACCCTAATATTTTCCAGTGTATCAAGAAATGAGAAGTGGGAATCCTGGAGCTTGGTGGGGGGTCTGTAGCAAGCTACAATTTGGATTGCGGTCTTGCCCAGAGTTAGTTGCACTTGGATAATCTCGGATGCATTATGCTGTGCAACTAGCCTAGAGGTGTGGATATCCTTAATGAATATGGACATGCCTCCACCTTTAGTGCTTCGGTCCGGGTTAGGTGGCCGAAAGGTGTGGTATGAATTATAGTCTGGTAATGCAGGGGTGCTCTCTGGGGCTTTGAACCAGGTCTCTATCACTGCACAGATGTCCATGTTTTCCATTTTAAGGAGTGCCTTGAGTGAGTGCATTTTGAGGTTTAGACTTCTAGCATTAAATAGCATTATCCTCAGGTTTTGCTTGCTTGTACCTGTTATGGTGGTAAATTTGTCATTTGAAACTTGTCTAAAAAAGGCACTATAGGGGTGGCAAGAGCCTTAGCTAGTATCTGGAATCCCAAGGGCTACAGGTGCAGGCCATCTCTGGCAAAGCATCGTGGTCTGTTGATCATGTCATCCCAGGCAGGCAAATACTGGATCCCCTTAGAATGACACCAGAAGTTTAGCCAATTGTTGAAGTCAATCATTTTGTCCTTGTACTGTGGTACCATTCTGGGTGATGGCAGGATGCTACTGAGGGCTAGGGTTATACCTGCCTGGGCTAGATGATCAGAGAGCTCCTCCATGTCTCTTTTCATGTAGTCCAGGGAGGTACATCTCAGGTCATTCACACCAACATGGAACACCAACATGGACAATGACAGAGTCATATTTGTACTTGTTGTAGAGTGACCTGAGTGCATGCTTTATGTGGTGGATCCTGGCACCTGACAGGCAGCTGACAGTGACTTTCTCCTTGTTTAGCCTGGTGAGTGGAACATCAGTGTGCCTGACTATAGTCACCTATGACTAGAGTGTTGGGTATGTTGTTATGCCTTATGGGCTGTGATTGAGTGGCACACTGAGATTGTGGGCTATGTGTCATTTGGGTTGTTTTGGGGGTGGGGTTTGCTTGTGTTTCTGCTTTGGATGCCCCTGTTGCTTGGGTTCATTCAGTGTGTGAAGAATGTATTTAACTAGTATCCTTGAAAACTAATACTGAATTATATTAATTCATCAAAATAACTTTTTATAAGTGTAAAATAACACGTTAAACATTTTGTGAACTTCCTGGTTGTTAGTAAGCTGTTGGTATTTTATTCATTGTTTATCAATTTAGTCCCACTAACCTAATGGCTTTCTTTCAGGGGAAAACTGAGGTGGTATTTATATTACTAGGGGAACTTTGGCTAGGGCATCAATGAACTTCCCCTACTCTTGATAGTCGGGGGAAGGCTTTGTGTGTTATTCATCCTGACTTCCTGTTTTGTGTCCAGGCACAAAGGCAGCCAGGAGGAACAGGAAGAAAATATGGCTGATTCAACTTTGGCTGAAAATGAAGTGAAGGTTGATGAAAATGTAGCTGAAATGGTAGAATTGCTACCATGAGTTTTTTTTCTGATGCTATGGGTGCAGAAAAAAACAGTGAAATTGGAAGAAAAAGCTGTAAATGTAACATAGATGAATTCAGAGGAACATTTTCAAAGGAGATTGAATGAAAGACAGTTATCTCTGAGAAATGCATAATTACAACCCTCCAATTGGGAGGGTTGCAGGATGATTATTTGGAAGAAATGGTAAACCAAAGTGAACCAGAAAGTGGAGCAGCAATTTTATGGGGTGACATCATGGAGAAAATAGAAGAAGAAAAAGAAGAAGAAGAGACTGTGCAAGGAAAAGTTCAGGAGAAAAAAAACTTATGCATAAAATGTGGGAGAAGGAACAAAAAAGAAAGAGGAAATAAAAGAAAAAAGTATACAGTACATGTGAACTGTAAAAAAAGAAGAACGTTTGGACAGGTATAAGGTCTGGAACTCTGTCATAGCCCCTCTTGGTGTCAAAGCAAAAGAGGTAAGAACATTCATTTTAATTAATAAAGAGACTTTTTGTGACTTGTTATTTGAGACTGGGCAGGCCATGGAAAATTTTTTGGGTGCATATGAACAAAATAAAAATATTTATCTATGGTCAGAATACATCATGCAAGCTTTTTACAGACAAACAAAAAACAAATAATGATCCAGTTTAGAACTGAAGTTGAAGCAAAAGAACTGAAAGAACATTTGTTAACTATATGTAAAGAAGTAATGGACACTACAAAAGTATATGATGAAAAAGTACTATGGACTGGGGGACAGGAATGGGGAGTAATACTGAAAATAGAAAATGATAATGTTATGCATGTACCTAGTATTATTAATGTTCATGGGAATATGGGTTTTGTGAAATACAGGTGTCAACCAAAAACTTATTTTTTGTGAAAAAAAATGATCATTTAATCAATGATTGTGATAAAAAAGATGTTATTTATGTGGAAAAACATGGTATAATGCAAAAAAATGTGATTTAAAGTGCAAAAAATTTGGCAATACTGGTCATTCATGAATAGAATGTGAAATGAATGTGCAAACAAAATGAAAATGAAAATAAAGTTATTCAGAATAAATAGATGGTAGAATGTGTTTTACATGAAAATGTACCAAAAGATGTAATTGATAAAGAGGTTATACATGAAGTTAAAGAAAATAACAAGGAAAAAGAAACAGAGGAGACAAGTGAGGAAGAAGTGGACTGGTGCACAGTAAGAACTAAAAAGAATTTGATAGGGAAAAGAGTTAAAGAAAGGAAAAGAAAATTCAAAAACATAATGCTTATAGAAAATAAGAATGGAAAGGGATAAAAATTTTATTATACTAACTGTTCTTAAAAACTGAAAATATTAGCTTTAAATGTGAACAGTATGAAAAATCTTAAAAGGAGAATAGGTATATTACAATGGTGTGCTGCAGTAGATGCACATATTATTGTTTTAGAATATATCATATTATTAACAGAGGAAGAAAGAACATAAACTGAAAAACTTTGGAATGGTGTGGTAGTTTAGAACATAGGGAAAAAAACATGCTCATTTCATCAGGCAACATCTCAAGCAAAGTTGGCAGTGCCATGATTGCTCCCCACGCTAGTGAAAGCAGATAAGGTACACATACTAAACCTAGAGTACTTGATAATAGTTTTCAATCTTACTCACAAACACTGGCTAATCTATAATGTATGCACTGTACCTGTGTACTAAGTATGTATGCTACCTATGTTCCATATTTCAGCTGTACACTACAAATCTATTAATTACCTTTATTTTTAAATTAATATGTTTTGTTTGTTCTCAACTCTGTAACTGTTGACGTACTGCATACCACTGTAAAAACATGTCTTTTGTAATTTGTGTGTATACTGATCATGTCTAAATAACTAAATGTATCTGTAATTTTTCTATGTGGAGCTTTTCTCCCCAGGCCTCTGCTGAAAAGGGGCCTTTTCGGCTCAGTCAGGCACCCCCGGTTAACAAATGTAAAATAAAAAAATAAAATAAAATATGTATATTATGTCAAGAAAGCATTAAAATATCAGCTGTAACCATAGTGGAACTAGGCTGAACTACAGTAATAGACATGAGATGGAAAACTATGTGTATAGAATTATAGCTTTATATGCATATATAACAAAAAAGAGAGAGAGAGAGATGATGTTTAAAAATATTCTTGAATATGTTTGTGTAAATATGGACATTATAGTCTTGAGTGATTTTAATTGTAATTTAAGGAAAAATAAGCAACTGCGATGTTAAAATGGCTAAAGAAATTATGAGAAGTGGAAAGTTAAGTGTATGGGAGAATAACCACTGGACCTATAAAAAGAATGAAATTAGGACAGAAAATTGATTATTTTTTAATATCTGATAGTTTAAAAGTTATAAAAAAGGAATTAAATATGCTGGATTTTTAGATCATGTGGCAATATTGGTTAACATACAGGAAAATGAAGAATAATTAAGAATAGGAAAAGGAATAAAGAGAATTATGAAAATTAATTAGATTTAGAAGAGAAAAAAGAACTTGTGGAATTATGGAAAAATCATATGACTATGGGGGAGTTTTATGAGAACTGGACTGTTTGGTGGCTTAATTTTAAAGAAAAATATAAAAAAAGTATTTTTAGAATGTATAAGGAAGAAAAGAGGAAAAGAAAAAGAGAGATATAAGATATTAAGTCAAGAAACATTTAAAGACTTATTAGAAAAGAAAATTTCCTTTTATGAAAATGAAAGAGAAATATATAAAATTAATTGAATTAAAATTAACAACTTGTTATATAAGCAAAATATTGTTTGAAAGTAAAGAAAGAAGAGGTAGCACCATATTTGAGTAAAATAATAAAAGAAGGAAAAATAATAAGAGAATTAAAAAATAAGGAAGGCAAGCAAATAAGACAGCAAGAAGGAATATTTTAAATAATTAAAGAATATGTATTGGAATTATTTGTTAAGAGAGAAAAAAACATAGAACAAATGTATAAAGGTGAAAAATTAAATAAGGAAGAAAATGAGTATTTAGAACAAAAAATAACCATGAAAGAATTGAATGAAATACTAAAAGGTATTAACATAAATTCCACAACCGGACTGGATGGAATTGAATATAGTATGTATAAAGAAATGAAAGAGTGGCAAAAAATTATTTTGATAAAAGTTGTGAATGAATGGTTAGAAATTGGAATTAAAGACAAAGAGATATGCATAGGAGTTATAAAATTTATATTAAAAAAGGAAATAAAGAGGAGATAAAAAATTAGAGACCTATAACATTGAATAATACAGATTATAAAAATGTTATGAGAATAATAACAAAAAGGTTACAGAAAAAATGGATAGTATATATGACCAAAATGTATTTGGAAGAAAAAAAAAAGGAAGTCAGGAGTTATTATGGATAATGAGAGAAATAATTGATGATATAAATAAAAATGTAGAAGCAAAAGTTATGATAGGGGATATAAGTAAAGTTTACTATAATCAATATAAATACTCTGCAGTGGTGGTGCTGCAGTAGCGTTGTCACCTCACAGTAAGATGTTGTCCTGTTTGATTCTCAGCTAAAGCATTTTCTGTGTGGAGACATGCGTGAATGGGCATACCTTTGTTGAAGGTTGTGCGTCAGGGCTGGCAATCATTAGCGGACCGGAGTTCCACCGTGGCGACCCCTAACCAGGAAAAGCCGAAAGACACAACAACTAAAATCAATATAAATCATTATGGAGAATTTTGCAGGCATATAATGTAAGCAAAAATATTACAAGTAATAAAATTTGTTTATGAAAGAAACTATGTGAAACTAAATATAAATGGCTGGATTGGACAAGGAATAAAAATAGAATGTGGAATAAAGCAGGGTTTCCCAGCTAGTAGTGTAATATTCTCATTAGTTATGAATGTAATAGTGAAGGAAATTAATAAAATGTCAAGTAGTGGTGGGTACAAAATGATGAAGGAAGTACAATTGCCAATAATGCATAATTATGTGGATGATATGTCATTAATTGTCAAAAATAAAGTATGGATGGAAAAAGTAAATGAAAAATTAAGTATAAATTTAAAAAAATTGGTTTAAGTATAAATAAGGAGAAAAGTAAAGGATTTGGTTTTGAAGATATGATAGAAGGTGTTGAGTTCAATGAAAAACATATAAATATATTAGGAATAACATTTGGAAGGAATGAATACAGACAACAACAATGGGATAATGTACTCAAAGAAGTAAAGGATATGACAATTTTTTGGAAATAATATAGATTTTCATATAGAAAAAAGCACAGTCATTGAACATCATGCTAATAGGAAAACATGCTTATGTTGCTAACATCTATATGATTCCTATTATGTATGAAAAGGAATTAATGATGATTATATTCTCTTTTATATGGAGCTCTAGACTGAATCCAGTCAAAAGAGGGATTCTGTATATGAAAGAAGAGCAAGGAGGTTTGGGTTTAATAAACCCAATAGTACATGCAGCATCTTTTATTTTATACGAGGTATATATTAAAAGGAATAATGAAGAAAAATAAAAATTTGATAGAAATTATACTATATTATAAATACAAATAATTATTGGAAGGAATGGAAGTTAAAACACAAAGTAAAAGCATTGTGAATGAAGAACTGAAAGAGTACCAAAACAAATAAATTGTGCTATGGAAAATAAAAAAGAATATATGTGAGAAAAATAGAAAGGAATAGTACTTAAGTATTATGAAAGCATTTTATTGTACTGATCCATGGAAAGATTTAGAAATAGATAATAAAAAAAGCAATAATAATGAGATCTAATAACTATAAAAAGATTAAAGAATGTAATGATTTTTATGGAAATTGTCTATTAGAAAATTAATGGCTAAGACAACTATGCCATACGAGAAAGCAAGATAGGATATTTAATAAATGTGGAGAGCTTGAGACTACTGAGCATGTGTTTTTCAAATGTGAAAGAGTTAATAATTTGTGGAAAGAAATATGTAAAGTTAATAGGGTGAAACGTTTTTAAAATTTGAACAAATAAATATGGACATAATAGAATGTGGTTATTATGGTACACGTAAACAGGAAGAAGTGAAGAAAATGGACAGATTAATATTTTATGCTTCATGGACTATATGGAACAAGAGACTAAATGAAATTAAATACAATAGAAAATGGACTTTGCCAAAGATTTTGGAAAAAATAATGTTTTGGTTGTGGATGAAAGAGTGGGGGGGATGCTTACATTGATGTTTATAATGTATGGAGGTTTGTAAATAATGTAAATATTTAAATAATACCTAATGTATATATCAATAAAAAACCCTACTCATCATTGTTGTGAGTGGGAACCATTTTGGAGGAGCACTTCCTGTTTCCATTCCAGGTGCAGATGTGGCCCAGAGAAAGGATGGCAGATGAAGAGAGAAGGAGATG
The DNA here is from genome assembly GCF_019279795.1 of Protopterus annectens. NCBI lineage: Eukaryota > Metazoa > Chordata > Ceratodontiformes > Protopteridae > Protopterus > Protopterus annectens. The sequence goes on from NC_056736.1 coordinate 619,442,642, forward strand.
ATGAAGTACTGCAAAAAATAAAGGAGAAAGCAAATATCAAGCCTGGAGAATGTGTGCAGAATTCTGAAGAAACATTTCAAAGAAACTTATTTGATGGAGATGAGCAAGTAACTGGTGGCTGTATAATTACAACCCTCCAGTTGGGTGGGTTGCAGGATGATTTAGTTAAGAAATGGTAGTGCAGATTGAGGCAGTAAATGAAGGGGATGTTTCCTCAGGAGACATTATGGAGAAAATACAAAAGGAGGATGCAGAGACAACCCTGAAGAATAGTGGTGTGTCAAAAAAGAAAACATACTTTGAGAGAGTAAAGGCAAAAGTGGAGCAGCAAAAAGAAGGCAGAAGAAATTAAAAATGGAAGTATATGGTAAGGGTTCAAAGTCAAGAAGTCAAAGAAATGGACAAGTATGAAGTGTGAGACACTTTAATGCCTCCTTTGGGTGTAAAAGCACAAGATAAGAACATTTATTCTTATTAACAAAGATACATTTTGTGACATTATATTTGAAACTGTTCTTTCAATGTAATTTTTTTGGAGAATATGAAAAAAGAAAGACTGTAACCTATGGGATCTTTATGTGATTAAAGCATTTAACAGGAAAACTAAAAGATTTGTGTACAATTTTAAACAGAGGTAGAAAGAGAGAGTTTGAAATGACATTTGAAAGCTTTATGTAAAGAAGTACTGGACATTGCAAAAGTTTATGACAAAAGGGGTTTATGGGCTGGTGGCTGGGGACAGTAATAGTGTGCATTTTAAGTAGAGTTGCTTGCTACTGAGATTTGTCTGCATACATCAACTGGACATAAGCTGATTTAAGTATATTTCCTTCATTTTATTGTGGTTGTTATAACTTGGACTGATTTCTCAGATCTAGCTCTGTTGAAACTGTCTTGTGTGTGTGTCTGAAGCTCTGCACTAGTTGTTAAACTGCTCTGAAATTCCTTTAAGTGTTAATTAGCTTGGGGGGTTTTCTGATAACTTTAAAACCTGTGTTGGTTACATCTCTGGTAATCATTTTAAGTAGAGTTGCTTGCTACTGAGATTTGTCTGCATACATCAACTGGACATAAGCTGATTTAAGTATATTTCCTTCATTTTATTGTGGTTGTTATAACTTGGACTGATTTCTCAGATCTAGCTCTGTTGAAACTGTCTTGTGTGTGTGTCTGAAGCTCTGCACTAGTTGTTAAACTGCTCTGAAATTCCTTTAAGTGTTAATTAGCTTGGGGGGGTTTCTGATAACTTTAAAACCTGTGTTGGTTACATCTCTGGTAATCATTTTAAGTAGAGTTGCTTGCTACTGAGATTTGTCTGCATACATCAACTGGACATAAGCTGATTTAAGTATATTTCCTTCATTTTATTGTGGTTGTTATAACTTGGACTGATTTCTCAGATCTAGCTCTGTTGAAACTGTCTTGTGTGTGTGTGTCTGAAGCTCTGCACTAGTTGTTAAACTGCTCTGAAATTCCTTTAAGTGTTAATTAGCTTGGGGGGTTTTCTGATAACTTTAAAACCTGTGTTGGTTACATCTCTGGTAATCATTTGAAGTAGAGTTGCTTGCTACTGAGATTTGTCTGCATACATCAACTGGACATAAGCTGATTTAAGTATATTTCCTTCATTTTATTGTGGTTGTTATAACTTGGACTGATTTCTCAGATCTAGCTCTGTTGAAACTGTCTTGTGTGTGTGTCTGAAGCTCTGCACTAGTTGTTAAACTGCTCTGAAATTCCTTTAAGTGTTAATTAGCTTGGGGGGTTTCTGATAACTTTAAAACCTGTGTTGGTTACATCTCTGGTAATCATTTTAAGTAGAGTTGCTTGCTACTGAGATTTGTCTGCATACATCAACTGGACATAAGCTGATTTAAGTATATTTCCTTCATTTTATTGTGGTTGTTATAACTTGGACTGATTTCTCAGATCTAGCTCTGTTGAAACTGTCTTGTGTGTGTGTCTGAAGCTCTGCACTAGTTGTTAAACTGCTCTGAAATTCCTTTAAGTGTTAATTAGCTTGGGGGGTTTTCTGATAACTTTAAAACATGTGTTGGTTACATCTCTGGTAATCATTTTAAGTAGAGTTGCTTGCTACTGAGATTTGTCTGCATACATCAACTGGACATAAGCTGTTTTAAGTATATTTCCTTCATTTTATTGTGGTTGTTATAACTTGGACTGATTTCTCAGATCTAGCTCTGTTGAAACTGTCTTGTGTGTGTGTCTGAAGCTCTGCACTAGTTGTTAAACTGCTCTGAAATTCCTTTAAGTGTTAATTAGCTTGGGGGGTTTTCTGATAACTTTAAAACCCGTGTTGGTTACATCTCTGGTAATCATTTTAAGTAGAGTTGCTTGCTACTGAGATTTGTCTGCATACATCAACTGGACATAAGCTGATTTAAGTATATTTCCTTCATTTTATTGTGGTTGTTATAACTTGGACTGATTTCTCAGATCTAGCTCTGTTGAAACTGTCTTGTGTGTGTGTCTGAAGCTCTGCACTAGTTGTTAAACTGCTCTGAAATTCCTTTAAGTGTTAATTAGCTTGGGGGTTTTCTGATAACTTTAAAACCTGTGTTAGTTACATCTCTGGTAATCATTTTAAGTAGAGTTGCTTGCTACTGAGATTTGTCTGCATACATCAACTGGACATAAGCTGATTTAAATATATTTCCTTCATTTTATTGTGGTTGTTATAACTTGGACTGATTTCTCAGATCTAGCTCTGTTGAAACTGTCTTGTGTGTGTGTCTGAAGCTCTGCACTAGTTGTTAAACTGCTCTGAAATTCCTTTAAGTGTTAATTAGCTTGGGGGGTTTCTGATAACTTTAAAACCTGTGTTGGTTACATCTCTGGTAATCATTTTAAGTAGAGTTGCTTGCTACTGAGATTTGTCTGCATACATCAACTGGACATAAGCTGATTTAAGTATATTTCCTTCATTTTATTGTGGTTGTTATAACTTGGACTGATTTCTCAGATCTAGCTCTGTTGAAACTGTCTTGTGTGTGTGTCTGAAGCTCTGCACTAGTTGTTAAACTGCTCTGAAATTCCTTTAAGTGTTAATTAGCTTGGGGGGTTTTCTGATAACTTTAAAACCTGTGTTGGTTACATCTCTGGTAATCATTTTAAGTAGAGTTGCTTGCTACTGAGATTTGTCTGCATACATCAACTGGACATAAGCTGATTTAAGTATATTTCCTTCATTTTATTGTGGTTGTTATAACTTGGACTGATTTCTCAGATCTAGCTCTGTTGAAACTGTCTTGTGTGTGTGTCTGAAGCTCTGCACTAGTTGTTAAACTGCTCTGAAATTCCTTTAAGTGTTAATTAGCTTGGGGGTTTCTGATAACTTTAAAACCTGTGTTGGTTACATCTCTGGTAATCATTTTAAGTAGAGTTGCTTGCTACTGAGATTTGTCTGCATACATCAACTGGACATAAGCTGATTTAAGTATATTTCCTTCATTTTATTGTGGTTGTTATAACTTGGACTGATTTCTCAGATCTAGCTCTGTTGAAACTGTCTTGTGTGTGTGTCTGAAGCTCTGCACTAGTTGTTAAACTGCTCTGAAATTCCTTTAAGTGTTAATTAGCTTGGGGTTTTCTGATAACTTTAAAACCTGTGTTGGTTACATCTCTGGTAATCATTTTAAGTAGAGTTGCTTGCTACTGAGATTTGTCTGCATACATCAACTGGACATAAGCTGATTTAAGTATATTTCCTTCATTTTATTGTGGTTGTTATAACTTGGACTGATTTCTCAGATCTAGCTCTGTTGAAACTGTCTTGTGTGTGTGTCTGAAGCTCTGCACTAGTTGTTAAAATGCTCTGAAATTCCTTTAAGTGTTAATTAGCTTGGGGGGTTTTCTGATAACTTTAAAACCTGTGTTGTTTACATCTCTGGTAATCATTTTAAGTAGAGTTGCTTGCTACTGAGATTTATCTGCATACATCAACTGGACATAAGCTGATTTAAGTATATTTCCTTCATTCCACATTTTCAGAAGAAGTTGATATATTAATTGGTTTGTTCGTAGAAAGAGGTTATCCTATGGACTTTCTAATATCGACCAAAAATGACATTATTCAAAGAAGGGAAACAGATTTCAAACCTATTTTAATAGGCAAACAAAAAGATACATGAAAGGTCTTAAGAAATCAACATAAACATATTGAAACCCAGGCAGGCATGGTGTTGCAGTACAACACTATGTCTGGTAAGTTTAAGGAAGTCATTAAAATGGGATGGCATAACATATTTTTTACAGATATGTTAAATGCTATAGGAGATGGTCCAAAATTTATAAATAGTAGGGGTGCAAATATCAAGGAACTTTTAGAGAGAATTCCTAAACCTATTGGTCAAAAACCTGCAATGATGGCCAAATGTGGAAAATATAAAGCATATAAACATATCAATGATGGTCCGTATGTACAAGTTGGTAACTACAAAAGGTCCCTGGTGTGTTCAGGTTATTGTAATTGTAACACGAATATGGTCATATATGTGGCCACTTGTTTCTCATGTCCAGCGTTTTACCTTGGTATGACCACAAGTAAATTAAAACAAAGGATACTAGAATACAGCAGGGACATCAAAAATAAGAAGTTAACTAATTCTTTGTACATTCACAGCAAAGACTGTATGAATTTTAAGAAATTCATATTTTTTGTTATTGACAGAATTTACACAAAAGATTTTGTGGGAGATTACAAAAACATACTTGAAGTTAGAGAATGCCTATGGCAAATTAGATTAGATGCCAGTACAAGACCTGGCATTAATGACACTTTATCTTTCACATGTATATTAAAACACAAAGCTTTAAGTATTTGAAAAATTAGTGTTGTTCTAACAAAGAAATATAGGCAGATTTTTTAGGGTACATGTTTTGAGACATACTACTGGTAAACACTTGAGTTGAATGAGTAGTAAAAAAATTGTCTGTTCAGTGAAAGTGTGCTGTACTAGTAAGAGTTAATTCTCAAGACAATTGTAACAATTTTATTGTAATTGGATGCTTATTGGCTGCAAAGTTGTTTGAATTTCATTTATTAAGGACTGTTTAAATTTCACTAACTGACTCTGAGGATGTCCTATTTGGGTGAAAGCGCTAAGTCAGTTGTGTTTGTACTTGTTTTCTGTCCTATTAAAGCTGATGGAGGTTTTACCTTTTGGTTCTCCAGTTTTGTCTTCTTATAAAGAAAAATAGCCTAGTAATTAGCTATGAACATATGAAACCATGAAGCAAATGGAAAATAAAAACTTTAAAGTGCTTTCTGTAAATGTGAAAAATAATAAGAATATAGTGAGAAGAATAGGAATTTTGGAGTGGTGTAAACTCTGTGCAGTAATAGTGCTATTCCTACACGGTGTGAACTGTGCCCCTTTCTGCATAGCCTTAACAGCAGTGCACCTTGTATATTCATGAAGGTGTATTACTGCTAAAGCTAAGCAGACAGGAACAATACTGAGTGCAGGGGGTATGTTTAAGTGGTGCTTGCACATATAACATGTCCCCTGCACTCTGAAAGTGCTATACAACACTTTTTAAATGCATTTCAGTGTCCACGAACACTGAAAGCAAATATAATAGTAAAACAGTGTCCATGAACACTGACATAAATAGGAGATCATGAAATAAATGCAGGGGGTGTGTGACAGGTACTGTCACATAACCCCTGCATTGTTAAAGTGCTGTACAGCACTTTCCAGGTGCTTTCAGTGTCTGTGGACCCTGAAACCAGCTATGTAGATAGGAGGCAATGTAGGGGGTGTGTGACAGGTACTGTCACACACACCCTGCTTTGTGAAAGTGCTGCACGGCCATACCCCTCAACTGTAGAGGTCATCACAGAATGTCCAGATGTCTGCTTCAGATACCTCACAACCTCTTAGAGCAAGAAATCTGGACAAAGCTATAAATAATGGGGGGACAAAGGCCCAAAAATAGGGATTGTTTTAAATATTGCTCTTACAAACTCCTAAAGTTGATAGAATAACAGGTTTTGCATTAGCACAGATTTTCCAATGGGTATGAAGTCTGACACTAATATGTCTGTCATTATTTTCTGACTTAAACCCTGAGTGGTTTGCCAATGCTTTGCAAGAAAACCACAATCATATAAGAAATGAACCAAAAAAAATGAGGCAAAAATCTGGACATTCTGCAAAAATCTGTACAGTTCAGAGGTATGCTGCCTCATATTTATAGTGTGTTTCCCCAAACATCTTACCCTACCTGGCAAATAGCAGAGGATTGGAGTAATTAAATAATGACAAACATTTGAGCTTAAGACTCCACATCCTTCTGAAAAGTCATGCTAATACAAAACCTAGTATTTTATCAACTTTCTAAGTTTGTAAGATCAATATTTAAAATATGTCCCTATTTGTCCCCTTACAATTGCCCTTACTGTGACTGACACGGAGTACTGATACATGTAAATAAAATGATTTTTATTCATTTCTTTTTTTTCCATTCTGAGATATGTTAAAGTGTATCTGTGTAGGTTTGCACATTAGGGCCCTCTGCTCAGCATTGCTTAAACATCCCATAGCAGCTAAATACAAATGTAGAGCTAAAATCTTAGTGATGAGATAGCATAGTGGTGAGAGTCCTGGCTTTGCATGCAGGTGTTCACTGTTCAAGTACTAAGACAGGCACTTTATTTTTACATGGGAAAGCATTGTTAAAAATAATTTATTGTGTTAAATTATGTAGTAAGTGATATTTGTCACACAGGGTAGTGTAGCTGGTCCAAAATAGAAGTGTGAGTGCATATAACATGTGAAATCATCCATGTATACACAAGTGCCCCATACAGTATAGTCACACCCCATGGTGATGTCATGAAAGGACATAGGGGGATGTCATGTAAAGTACACTTAATAATATTTTAGCAATGATGAATTAATCTACAATCTTGATTTTTTTTAAATGAAAACTGAGGAATGCTAAGCAGTACTCAGCTGTGCTTAGTCAGTTTAAGCATTGCTTAGATGTAAATTCTAAGCATCAGTTAGCTCAGCTAAGCAGATTTGTGCACTTTTAAGTATTGCTCAGCAATTATCCCTTTAAGCAGTGTTCAACTCAGCTTAGTTGATTTGCGCACTGCTTAGCTGAGCTTAGCATTTTCAAAATGGTACAATGATGGCAGAGGGTGGGAATATGGCCTTATTTAAACTACGCAGGCAGGAATACAGCTATAACCTGTTGTAGTCTGATCTCTGCAGGAACCATGTCTGGCATTGGAGAGGGAATGCACTTTTGGATGCAGTGCTGGGGCATTCAGGATTCCAGGGTCATGGTCGGGGTCCTCGCAAAAAAACAAGATGACAAACTGCTGCAGGGTCAGCACCAGGGCTGTCAGTACAAAACATTGGCATGGGACAGTCTGGCACATGACTTCACCAGTGCCACTTGAATCCCCTGAACTGGTGAGCAGGAATGCCATCATTATGTCGACCTAAAGCTGTGGAAGGGGGAGCTCTTGGCCCAGTGAATCCAAGATACGTGGGCATGAAATGCTCCAGTAGTCTGTAAGTATCTCATCTATAGCTGTACCAAATCTTAGGCTGAGTATGTGATAGACAGGTATGCATAATGCTTGTTTTCTCCCCCTGCAGCTGCAGCAAAGAAGCCTATCAATGTCAAGGCCCATGCCAACAGACTGACAAGGCTGTACCAACAGGCTGGTGAGTACAGATCTACCTTGAAGTATATAGTGAAATAAATAAGAAAGACTAAACTGTTTACTGCCAGTAGGTGTAGTGTGTTCTGTGTCTAATGATTAAATAAAGGTTTTCCAGATTAATATTGATCTACGGGATATGCAGTAGTAAAACTCTATGTCATATAAGTGCAATAAAGACCCAAACCACCAACTGCTGTATTTACTCTGGTATGTTATTGTAGAAATAAAATGTTTACATGTTCTTCACAGCAAATATCGCTTTGACAACATGAATTAACTGAGGTTGTTCTGAGAACCAGCTAATATGCAAAACAGTAGCTTTAGCTTGTGGAGCTGTAAAACATCATATAAATAAAATATGACATATATTATGAACTATGATCCAAACCCTGAATAGTAATGCCCAATGTATTATAGTGTGTCCCCTGCTGAGTTGCTTTGTGTTAACCTTTGCTTTCCAGATTGTATCATCTCAAAGGTTTAATACACAGTACACTAACTATCTGTCATGCAGGAATCTCAGAATTGCAAGGACAAACTGTCTAACCCACAAAGTATTAGTCAGAAAACAGTCAAACAAGAGACAGCAATTCCCCGGTAGCTCAGTGTGATGAGAAATAGCCTTGTTGTTCATTTTAGCACACTCATACCTGGTTCAAATGCAAGGAGTGGTACTGAGATGTGTGCATATATATATACACTCAAGAAATCTTGAATATTTCTAAAAACAGTCAGATAGTGGTAATGGATATTTTTACACAGGTCATGCAGGTAAAGAAATGTTTGTAGTAGCTGTGTGAAGGGTATACCAATACACTGTGTGTAACTATCCCACTGTCCAACCCCATTACTGCAAATGACAGCAGGATAGGTGCATAAACCATGCACTCTTCTCAATACATGTCTCTCAGGTGTCATGCTGCCACAGCTGACAATCACCTTGGACACAGATAGGAATCCACGTCAAGTATGCCAGTAGCAGACTCACACAACATCAGTGCAGGATATCCCTTCTTTGTAAAGTATGTAACCCTGATATGTACAAGCCCTGTCCACTAATGTAGCCATAGTTCCTTCATTTGCCCCATACCATTACAGGAAGACAGTCCAACAGGTATGTATCTGCTACAGAAGCTATGGGCCATAGGTAGATGTTAAGTGAGGCAGATGTGTACAGTATTGTGCAGTATTGTTATGAAAAATAAAAGCCTATACAGTTGTTAATGGACTGTTTTTCACCCCCCACCCCTCATCTGCATCAATAATTATTATTCATATACTACAGGTATGTTCTTCTCAAAACCTGTTCTTGGGACATGTGTTCTATTATTGTTCATATATTTAATTGGTTGCATATAAACATACCCTTGTTCAAATAGTATTATTGGTGGCCTGTTGACGTTAATGTAACCTGCATGCTGTTAAAATGCTTACTATTGTTCCATTTACGCATGCGTTCTGTTTGCTTGCAACTGTTTCAAATCTGTTGGTTTGGTTAATTGGAACACCCACGCATGCTGTTATAACTAACTTTGACATGTCTTGTTCATGACAAACCAATATATCTTGGAAAACCACAAAACCATAGCACATCTGGGAAGGACGATCAAAGCAGATCTGCCTCTCCTGCCTCATCTGGCCATAGCACTGGGCCCCAGCATGTCTGGGACCCAACCTGGAACATCCTCTTTCCCTGGTCCTACACCACCTTTGGATGGAACTGCCTCAGGGGACGGGGTCCCCCCCAGGCACAGGCGCAGATAGGAGCCTATCACCAGCAGCATGTTCTGGGATATGGTGTACAGCATCATCCTCTACAAGTTGGATGGACAGCTGTGCCAGATGGAGGGCTGCCTGGCACACCTGGAGGGACAGCCTGCCCCTGTTTTCCAGCCCCCCAGCACAGCCACCTTTGGGGCCGTGAAGGTACAGTGGTGACTGACCATGGGTGGGGACCTTAGTCCCAGTGTATCCATTTGTGGGCTCATGGGCCTCTGATTCCCAACCACCCTCCCTGTCCAAGGTGTTTACCCCCTCATGTGTCATATACCACCCCTGTTTGCTGTTTTGTGTGTCTTGTCTGTCTGCAAATGCTACCTATCCTACCCAACCTACCTCCCCAAACGTACCTACAGCCCCACCCCAACATCCCACTCTCATCTTAAAAAAAAAAAAAAAAAAGGCATCTGTCCGACAAAAAATCATTGCCCCATACATAGCTCTACATTTTGCCACCATGTCCAGTGGAGTAAATCAATCTACAACCAAATTGCTCTACAAATTAATGTTGCCAACACCCCTCCCTGTGGGATATGAGGCTGTAAATTCCAAATTTTCCACATCATTCACAGCTGTTGCTGCAGTAGAAATGTAGAGTTATGGTCCTTTCCTACACCTCTCCTGCCCATCCCTAGCTGGCTTTCCTAATGTTTTACCACCTGCTAGCCCCCATTTCACCACTTTCCTTTCACCCTTTTTTTCTTTTCTTTAATTAAAATTAGCGGGGTGTAAACGGGAGTAAGTGGTGCTAAGAGAAACTACGAGGACTTAACTATCTGTTAGCATCGCTTTGCTTCTCACAAAAACACACAAACCCGCTTACAACTGCATAAAAGTGCTTTAATCACTCTGTCTCCATCAACCCTTGTTCTCCCCAGCAGCAAATTAATCAGCCCTGCCAAATCTCGATCCCAGGACGCTGTGCAGTACAATCACAGCAAGCGACCACTACACCATCTGAGCTGTAAGAATTTGTAATGCTTTTACAAACATATCATGCACTTCAGTCATTTAACATACAGGAAAAATATATATTTGTAGTACACATGTACATATATATGTATATATAAATGCACACACGTATATATATATATATATATATATATATATATATATATATATATATATACATGCACTCAACCTCTTACTGTAAGACATCTGTAAAAAGCCTGGCAAAGTAGGGGCATATATGGCCGTTATACACGTAGAAGTCTGCTAGAGTAGCATGGTTTGTTTTAATACATATTTCCTGATATATTCCAGGTCTGAAACACAAATGATTGTCATCATTTACTAATGTCAATGCTCACATCATCCCAGTGATTTGTCCGAAACCCACAACTGTTATGGGGAACAGATCAAACATATGAGCTACGCATCTGGACAGTGTCTAGACATCTGGACAGTGGAGAGGTATGACTGCAGTCATGTAACAGAAGAGAAAAAACACTGAGAGCTGCCAACCATTTCACCCAGCACCTTCTGAACTGCAGTCAGAGCAACACGACACTACCCCAAATCAGCTCTGAGGAATTTCCCATGTATTTGCAAATATATCATGCACTACAGGGATGTAACTGTAGAGAAAAGCAGACATCGGTGAGAAATCATCCAGCCACAACCATTTGCACCACAGTCACAGCAACATACCAGTACCTCAACTGAACTCTAGTGTATAATGACTGAACAAGCATATCCCAATTGCCAGTCACACACTACACCAACATATACTGCCCAACTCGCAGTCTACTGGAAATCCTGAGGTGTTACAGGACATTTCTCGGTCTGTCCCTACAAACATATACACCTGATAGACCACCAGCAACTGTAGCTGCATGCACAGTCATATAGAAAAGGAACTATGACACTTACATCTGACATTCTCCCTACTCAGCCCAACAAACATTTACACACTACACTGCCACACAATCTTAACAGTCTGTTAACAATAGCCAGACATACATACCTCTCAACTCTGCACATTTGAATGTCCAGGGTGTGGGGCTATATTTATGGCCACTGCCACATACCACTTCCAGGAGTTTGCTAAGTCACTGAGATGACATCAAGAGTGAAGTCAAAAATAATGATATACTATACCTCTGAACCTCTTACTGCAAGACATCTGCACAAAGCCTGACATACTTGGAGGACAGGTGGACGAAAAGATGGCCATATCTCACATAATGGTGTTACAAACTACAACAGTTGCTGGTGTTACAGGGTTTGTTGTAACATAACATCCCTGAAGGATATGATGTCTGAAACACAACTGGATGTTAAAATTTACTCTCTACAATCCTCACATTATCCTACTGATTTCTTAAAAACAAAAATTGCCTGAGGAACAGACCAAACATAACAGGCAAACCTCTGGGCATTTTGCAGACATCTGGACAGTTGACAGGTATGTCAGAGACCTATCACTGTCAGACGTCAAGTCATGCAGAAAATGCATGTCCAGACAAACCATAGCATTCATCTATGTGTATAACAGCAATACTTACAATCTGTACCCAATTCTGGAACTTTGTCCCCCATGTTGGGCTGTCACCACATGTCTTGTTCTGAGAGGTATTTCTACCTACTGTCTGTAAGGCTGTAGCCCCACACTTCTATAATGTCCTCACAGACAAGGAAAAGGAGAAAGGCCTGCAAGAAGGACTTAGACACTGTGTTGCTGTGACATTGGCTAATGGAAAGACAACACAGCTGCTCTGGATCAAGTAGCAAGTGGGAAACACAGATTGGTGTGCAGGCCATCACCTGCTCATGAGCATTACCTACAGAAGGCAAGCTGCTGCCTATGCAACACAGGTCTGAACCCATCTAGACAAAGACAGACTGCAACTACACAAACCTAAACATTTGCATTAGTCTGAGGAAACTCTTCAGCACTATAACAGGTATGTCAATCACTTAAGCATGTAATGGAATGCCAAAGGGGTATGCAAGAATGTGAAATAAGAAATTAAACACTAGGTCGCAACAAGACTTGCTGGAGTCACATGCTGCTGTCTGGCACCAACAGCCATTCCTGCTGGCCCTGTCTACAGTGACATAGATCACAGCTCTGGCCCCTGAGTCACCCCAGCAAAGGTCAGCTCATTTATGGCTACTACTGGAGTGTCTGTTGCCCAGTACTGACTGTGACACTGTTAGGCCAGCTACTGTGGATGCTGGAAATATTTATGTCATCTGTGAATGCTAATATGAAACATATGATTGTCTTACAAATGTAAGAGATTTATAAAGACTATGTGCATAGAAAACAACAGGCACAGAAGTGTGTGTTGAACTTTATGTTATATACTGAGCCCATACCTATCAGCTGTTCAGAGTTTTGCAGACTGACCACATTTGCCTCATATTTGTGGTCAATGCCTCATACAGTTGTGTATTGTCTGGCAAATCACTGACAACTCAGTAAAGATTAAAGTCATAATATAGCATACATTTGAATGTCAGATGTCATATCATGCAGAGTACTCCTGTGAATGCGAAACCGTCTTTGCTAGCAACTAAGTGTGCTACAGTTACATTTATAAAGTGTCACTATTTCCTGGCCTTTGCCCACCATTGATGTGTGCCTTTGTGTAGATGTCTTGCTCTAACAGGAGCTAGGTGTCTTAGCATGAAACCCATGTCATTGCAAGCGTACCTTGTCCTGGAGGATGCTGACATATGTGCAGTCACTGACACCTGGTTTGCAGCTGTGGAGAGCACACTAACATTGCCAAGTTACTCATTCCATCCTATGTTTAGACCCCAAATGGAGGTCTCCAAAACCACAGGAGGTGGAGTTTTAAACATTATTATACACATACACACCTCCAGGCTGGCCAAACAGTAAGATGCATGGGAGATATCCCGAGAACAGTCAATTGTTCACAAAACACCTACTCAAATCATAGCTAGCTACAGACCTCCAACCATGACTCCGGATACCCACCACACCTATCTGAACTTACATGAATCTGTCAAGATTCAACCATCTACCCTGCTCCTGGGTGACTTTAACTACCCAACCATAGTGTGCATGACCTATGCTATCTGAACATGCATGCTCAGAGATTCCTCAGCTTGGTCAATGGCAATGCATTGGATCAGCTGGTCAACACTCCTATGACAGGTGGAAATATCCTGTACCTGGTCCTAACCAACATGAGTAGTCACTGTAGCACTCCTACAATGTCATCCTCCTTGGTAAGATCTGACCACATAGCCATCACTGTTCAGGTCACCATCTCCCCTGCCCCCCCCCCGTCAGGGTCAAACAAAATAAACTTCACAAAAATGACGATAAATCTCCTCAGAGCAGGTAGAAGTAAGTAGCTTTACAGCCACCGTCCTGTCAGTTGGAGCTAGTAGTAGTGTCCAAGCCCACATCACGATACTATGCGAGCACCTACATAACTGTATGGACTCAGCAATACCTGACAGGACAACATCATCTCCCTCAAGGTAGGGTAAACCTCTGTGGTGGACAGCAGCAATACACAAATACCATAATAGGTGGAAATAATTGCTGTACAGGGCCAAGAAGGAGCAGGTGCCTTATTGGAAGCAATGTCACCTTGGTCTGAACAAGCAAATAAGATCATAGGTGAATTATCCTAAGGCTATCTTTGAGTGCGAATTGGACACATCCACCAAGGCCAGTCACTAGGCCTTCCACACACATGTCTGCAATACCAGAGGCAACACCCAAATCTGCTCTGTAGTGGTGGTCAATAACACTGGGTCTATATTCTAAGCACAAAAGTCCTTTTCAGAAAATATGAAAACAGCGACACATATTGCATGAACCACGAAAACACAGAACGTCCTAAACCATGAAATTCAAAATCTTGAATAATCATAGTTGGCCAACCCCACCGCCTGCTACATACTACCTACCCAAACAAAATAAATAAACCACATACATACACTAAACAAATCCCTAGATCTAACCCTAAAGTAAAGCTTGCATATACAACCATGTATGCACTTACCTTAACCCGCACCCTAACCCTAAGGTCCGTAACTATTGCACAGTTACCTTAAGGAGCTGTACCCAAACAAAATAAATAATCCACATATATACACTTAACAAAACCCTACTTCAAACCCTATACTAAACCTTGCATAAATTACAATCTATGCACTTACCTTAACCCACACCCTAACCCTAACTATTCCACAATTATCTTAAGGAGCTATACCGCAAAAGGGCCAACTATGACAATTTGACATTTTGAATTTCGTGCTTCAGGACGATCAGTGTTTTCGCAGTTCACTGAATACATGTCAATGTTTCCGCATTCGCGTAAGTGGACCTTCATGGTTCTAATAAGGAATCAATAACACCACATACACATACAGCATAGATATAGCCAACCTGATGCAGAGAGGTGAAGTGTAAACATCACCCCCCCCATCCCCAAATGGTACACATGGACATGCACAGCACCTGCCCCAATCCCACCATCTTCAGGAAGCAGGTCCACAATGTCCTCTCAAAGGCAACACACAGAAGTTTCCGTAGGCCTGATACCATCCCTGGCTGAATCCTACATGAACTCTGACATGAGCTCTCAGCTCCATTACACACTGTATTCAACCAAAGCCTGAGCACCAGTGTTATCTCATCTGCATGGAGGACTGCCACTGTCATCCCTATACACAAAGGTGGAGCATCCACTGACCCAGCCAATCATATATACATCAGTCTTACTAGCCTGATCTGCAAGATCATGGACGGCATTATCAAGGACCTTATAAACAGGGAGAACAGCAACCCCAAAATGCTTGAGCCAACACAGTTTGGTATTGTCAAAGGGAGATCAGGCCTGTTAAACCTGGTTGACTGCTTTGAAGCAGTCAACAAACACATGGACAAGGGGAAGACAGTGCACTGCACACTACCTGCCTTCACCTAGCCAAAGCCTCTGACAATAATCCCAAGTCAGCCATAATGCAAAAGCCTACATAACCCCACTCATGCAACCTGCACGCAAGGCCCTCACATGGTCTGTGACATGAATAATACTAGTTTTTATGATTTTAAAAACATAAATGGCTTTATGAAATAAGTTGTATTGTCATTTATATGTAAAGGTTAAGCATAGCTGAGCAGGTTGGCACAAAGTGGCATGGTGCTCAGCAATGCTTAAACAAGAATGAAAAGGTGTATATATATATATATATATATATATATATATATATATATATATATATCTATATATATATATATATATATATATATATATATATATATATATATATATATATATATATATATATATATATATATATATATATATATATAGCAATTTAACAGCAGATCCTCACTGGCTGAATGGTTAGGACACCAGAACTTGTACCTGAGGTGCAAGGGTCGAATCCTGGCCATTCAGTCTTTTACACATGTTAGGGAAACGTTTTGTTTTTCTTTTGTATACATTGACATATGTTAACTGTGGTGGTCCAGCTAGACCTGAAGCCTATTTGCAGTGCAGACCCCACTATAAAAGACCCAGTTACTCACAAGTGTCCAATGCAGTACAGTGACAGCAAAAGATAAGGTTCTTAAATGCATAAATTTAGGAGATATAATAAAATTAATGTCACTGGATGTATGCCATGACATCCCCATGTAAAAACCAGTGTCCCAGACAGTACACTCACACCCCAAAGTAGTGTAACAAAAGCATTTAGGGAGATGTCATGTAAAGTAAAATATGTACACTTAATAATATGTCAGTAAGGACTAATTAATGTGCAATCCATTAATTGTCTAGAAATGAAAACTGAGCAATGGTTAGCAGTGCATAGCTCTGCATACCTAATTTGAGCATTGCTAGGAAGCATAATTGTAAGCAGCATTCAGGCAAGCTATGCAGATATGTGCACTGCTTGGTCTGGTGGATTGGCTTTGGTGATGCCATACATGTTTATGCTGATTTCTTGGATAGACGGTGGGGTAAAACATTCCGATTGCTCACCTATGCAATGTCTGTGCTTGAGCATGAGGTTGGAGTAGTTTGTCAGCCATGTGGACGTAGGTCAGCAACAAGATCAGCTGAGAATCCACGTGGCCATGCACATTCACACTCTCATAGTGGCAGTATCACCAGCAGTACCAAAGGGAGGGTGCTGTCCACACCACAATGGGGCAGGCCATGGGCACATGGTCCTGTCAGGGCCCATCTGGGACATGGATCTAGCAGATGGCAGTCACCATCGGGGATTAGTACTGCACCTGGCCCTAGGCCTGGTGGTGCCAGTGAGACTCCTGGCAGAACCAGTCCCTGTGTCCCTGGTGGGAGATGGTAAACTGTGCATCCTGCTATGTATGGTCCATGCCTGTCCAACATACCCCTGTGTAGGACAACCACATGGCTTGATTGTATGCATACAAACACTCACGCATCTCTATCACAGGCAAGTCACTGCCAGACACACATAGCTCCTCTGCATGGCCCAGTTGAACACCACTCCTCCAGACACACACATATGAAGTAAATCATATGGCCCAGCCTAGGCCTCTGGCAAACCCACACCACACCCTGTGCATGTGATGATACTTGTGCCACATCCTTGCTATCCATTCCATCACTGCAGGGAGATGCAAATATGGGTCTGATGCACAGGGTGAATATAGTACAGTGTAGTAATGTAATGCTCTGTAAGGTGCTGTCTGCTGAAAATAGTTATGGGTACACTTCGAAGTGCATGTACCTTTTTAGTCATGCTGCATTATTGCTGTTAGTACTGCTGACTGACTGTAGTTTCACATACTGTATCCTGTTTGTGTTCCAGGTGTCTGTGTGTCTGCAGGCTGTGGGTCTGCTGACATTAGCAATGATGAGTATGGCAGATTGGAAACATGGTGAACTCTTCATAGCCAAGGTGCAGCTGTATATCTACATGTTTACCAAGTGTGTATGCATCCAGAAGTGTGTGAGGGCCAATTGGGGCAGACAGTGTAACCATGCATACATACCCCTTGATGCAGTCGGCTAACCTTCACACATGTCACTTGGGTGTTCTGTAGTACCACAGGCTCATATACACAGAGGAGGTTACTTGAGTACTGGCGCTAGGTCCCTCACAAGCTTAGCCATTGCTTTAATCCACAACACATACACCTATCAGCACCTGTTGACCCTGATATTTATTTCCTATGCAGTCAACCTTGATGAGGTTGATGAGGCTATGCATGGTCCTGTGTCTGACAGGTTTGGGGAGTGTATCCCTGGCACAGGTCAGCCTGTGTTAGCTTAACCTGACAATCACCAGCATGTGTATCTGCTATACCAAAGAACATTCACAAACTAAGAAAAAACAAGAAATAGCGGATACGAACTGGAGCAAATACCAAAGAAAACCAAATTTAATATGAACGCTTTTGGAAAAGACGATGCTTCTCCTTCATCAGATACATAGAAACGTAGGCTTTCACATGCTTTTATACTAAAGCATCGTCTCAATTAATTAATTTAAACAATCATGTAATACATTCATTAAAAGATAAAAATACTTTAAAAATGACTGATAAAATGCATATCATAAGTAATTATCAAAGTTCAATAAAACTATTATACTCATTCAGACATGAAGAGATTATAGAAATGTATGCAACTAAAAAATTGTACACGACTATAAAAAGACGTCAAGGGCAATATAAAATATTCTAAAAAAGGAGGAAATACACCTAGGTATTTTGTATTGCTATTAGGGCTTCAGAGTTTGTAACAATGGGTTATGCAATTACTACCGCTTCAAGGCTAGAAATTTAAGAAAACATTTAACTGAAATGTATTCATTAAGGCCTGGAAGTACATATGCTGCAGTCCAAATTTGCCAGTATAACTCTTCCATTTCTAGTTTAATCTGCCATGGACCACCTCTTTCATCCTGTACTACTTGTTTAAGTATGGTAAATTTAAAATGATGGTCCGGGCAATCATGTATGTGCCTAGCTAATGCATTAGTCATATCCTTCTTCTAATAGCATATTGGTGTTCATAAATACGTTGCTTTATTTTTCTTTCTGTCTTGCCAATATAAAAGGCGGAACATTCCTGGCAACAAGCAGAGTAGACAACTCCTTTAGTATCACAAGTGTATCTACTCTGAACCTTATAATATTTGTCCCTAATTTTAAACTGGTAGGCTGTGTTTAAATGCCTATATTGTTGACAAGTTCCACATTTTATCATACCCTTGTTCTTCTGGGCTGGAGGATTAGCAGGAAAATGCAACAATGCTTTTAAATTCGCCCCTCGTCTAAAAGTAATTTTTGGTTGGTCATCCAACAGTTTGTTTAAGGTACTATCTTCCTTGATTAAGGCCCAATTTTTTATTAAGAACTTCTCTAATAAGGGTGTGATCTAAGCTGTATGTACATAAAAAGCCAATAGTAAAACTTTTTATTCTAGTATTAGCAGTACTTACTTGCTCAGTTGTAAAAATGAAGTGATTTGATGGGTTACCACAAAACAATAAGGGTTTAAAATGTCCTATTTGTCTTTTAGTTATTACTTCTGCAGAGATATTAGAAAGTAATGACTTAGGATAGCCTCTATTAAGGAACATATTCTCTAATAAATGACATTCCTCCAAATAGTCGACTTCATCTGAAATCATTCTAGCTGCCCTAACCATTTGTCCCTTGACCACTGCTCTTTTTTGGTGGTAAGGGTGGCAGCTAGAAAAATGGAGGAATGAATTAGAGTATGTTGGTTTCCTATAGATAGTACTTTTAAACCTGCCATTAAGGAGATCTTTATGCAAATGGATATCAAGAAAATTAATGGTATCCATTTGTAGGTTAAAAGTAAATTCAAGGAAATTTGTTAGAAACGTGATTCTATCAATAAACTCAGGGACTAGTTCACTGGGGCCTTTCCATAATAAAAACATGTCATCTTGGTAACGAGTGTACCAAGCGGCATGTTCCTGGAAAAGTGTGTTGTTAAATAATATCGTTTTCTCCCAGTATGCCATGATGCAATTGGCAAAACTTCCTCCACATGGAGACCCCATAGCTACTCCACTTTTTGAAGGAAAATCTGTCCCTCAAACCACATAACGTTGTTAGAGAGAACAATTTCCAAAAGGGTCTCAACTACATAAATTGTATTGTCATTTACTTTCCTCTGTACCATAAATTCACGAATCCATTCCAAGCCCATAATATGGGGAATTACTGTATATAAGTCCTTAACATCAATTGTCAAAAACTTATAGTCATATTGGAATGGGATAGCACTAAGTTGGGTTAGGAAACTCCAAGAATCTCTGCATATTTGATCTTCCTGCTCCACTAAGGGTTTAAGAATGCTATCAACATATTTGGCACACCCATAAGTGACAGAACCACGTCCGTCTACTATAGGGCGGAATGGTGGGTCCACTGTTCTTTTATGAATTTTGGGTGTGCCAAAAAGTGAAGCCATTCTAGGGGCGGGCATGGTTAGGAAATTAAGGAGCTCTGTATCGATAGCTCTTTCCAAGAAAAGGTCATCTAAGATAGAACTAATTTTCTTAAGGGCTATATTGTATTCATTTAAACTAACCAGTTCATAAATTGATGTGTCTAGATGTTTTCTCATGGACATGATATATATATCACGATCCATGAAAACTAGCCCACCCCCCTTATCTGGCTTCATCACCCTTATATTACAATCTCTAAGGAGTCTGATGAAGTCCCGTTCATTATCATTTATATTAAGATTGTCATTTCTATTCTTTAATCTTCTTGAATTTAAAGCTCTAAGATCGATTTCACACATCTTTTCAAAAAAGGCAATATTAGGGTGTAGGGGTGGGTTAAACAAACTAGACACTCGCAGTGAACTGTTAACACTAGAATTAGCTCCCATTAAAACATTCAAGTTGATTTTACGAGTAAAAAGTTTGAGATCAACAATAATTTTCACCAAATCCATATTAGTATCTGGGACAAAATTTAAACCCATTGCAAAAAAAATCAATAATATCTTGGGGGGCATTTAGATCTGTGTAATTATAAATATAAAAGTCCCCTTTTAAGTTCGAAAGAATATGTGGATTGAGAGCATTGGGTCTGATTATCTCCTCTGCTGATTCCTCCTGTTCTGCGTTCGACCTTGGTTGTTGTTCATCCTCGCCTTCCTCATTGAATTGGACTGGTTTGTGGAAAAAACCTGTTGGTGATTGGTATTAGGGTGATTGTTATTGTTCACAGTCTTCTGGTGCTGGGGGTGAACTTGTTTACCCACATTAATATTATTAGCATTATTTTTAATCCGCTCACTCCTATGAAGGAGGGAGTGTTGGCCCACAATGTTGTCGGTCTCCATATTGACAACGATAGGATCATCACCAACGTTATTAAGTCCAAGTTCATTTGAGGGATTAGTGAAGTTATTAAGTTTATGAACAGGTGGGGGGGGAGGGTGAGCTTTATTGCTTGCGTACTGCTGTACATCCCTCTCTATTTTCTTCCTCTTGGTACTGGTCATTTTTGATATGGTGGCTTTGATGCTTGTGAAAATCCTCGTATAATCATATTTATACCAAGGAAAATCAACATTAGATTTAATAGAATGTTCCAACATCTCAAGCTCACCTTTAAGAATTAATACTTCTGATTTATAATAATTAATTAATGCCTTAATGAAATCAAACCCTTGTCTGTTGAACAAGTCCAAAAGTTCAAGATGAAAATCGGACCCTTCAACCACACCTACAGGGTATCTCCATTGCCTAAGTCCTTTAGGGATAATCTCTTTCGCTAGACATTCTTCAAAATAAGTGATTTCTAACTGTAGTTTCCTACAGCGAAAAAGTTTATGATCGGATTCGTTGATACAATTAACAATATTACTCACCGCCCTGGGCTCCGAACAAGCTGAGTTCTGTAGGCAAGAATTGTTGAAAAAATCATCTTTGCCTAAAAAATTCCCAATAGAAGGCACGGTTAAACTAGAAACTTCCTGGGAAGTAAGTCCGGTATGTTGATTGTCATCCGGCTGAACGTTTGGTCTATGCTCAACTGAGCCTGCATCCGTAGCCCTTCCCAATTGGCTAATCTGATTTGATTCATTTTCTCCATGTGTAGCCAGATTTAAATCAGTTCGCGGTGGTTTTTGTTGTTGTAAGCTTTTAAGTAAGTTGCATACAGGTTCACTAACTACACTACCTGTATTGGAAGTGCGAAGAAAACCATCCATTCTTTGTGTTAAAATATCCACTCGGCCCATAAGCACTTGAATAAGGGCCGTAAGATCCCCAACAGCGTTCGCCTCTCCGGTTATAGGATTTAAATTAGTAGAAACATTACTAACAGACTCATCTTGAGAAAAGAGAGAGCCTTGTGATGGTACTCCTGTTTGGTTCGCCATTAACGTAAACCACTAAACCAAAGAACATTCACAAACTAAGAAAAAACAAGAAATAGTGAATACGAACTGGAGCGAATACCAAAGAAAACCAAATTTAATATGAGCGCTTTCGGAAAAGACGATGCTTCTCCTTCATCAGATACATAGAAACGTAGGCTTTCACGTGCTTTTATACTAAAGCCTCGTCTCAATTAATTAATACTCTACAATACATACATACTCTAATTCATTCCTCCATTTTTCTAGCTTCCACCCTTACCACCAAAAAAGAGCAGTGGTCAAGGGACAAATGGTTAGGGCAGCTAGAATGATTTCAGATGAAGTCGACTATTTGGAGGAATGTCATTTATTAGAGAATATGTTCCTTAATAGAGGATATCCTAAGTCATTACTTTCTAATATCTCTGCAGAAGTAATAACTAAAAGACAAATAGGACATTTTAAACCCTTATTGTTTAGTGGTAACCCATCAAATCACTTCATTTTTACAACTGAGCAAGTAAGTACTGCTAATGCTAGAATAAAAAGTTTTACTATTGGCTTTTTATGTACATGCAGCTTAGATCACGCCCTTATTAGAGAAGGTCTTAATAAAAATTGGGCCTTAATCAAGGAAGATATTACCTTAAACAAACTGTTGGATGACCAACCAAAAATTACTTTTAGACGAGGGGCGAATTTAAAAGCATTGTTGCATTTTCCTGCTAATCCTCCAGCCCAGAAGAACAAGGGTATGATAAAATGTGGAACTTGTCAACAATGTAGGCATTTAAACACAGCCTACCAGTTTAAAATTAGGGACAAATATTATAAGGTTCAGAGTAGATACATTTGTGACACTAAAGGAGTTGTCTACTCTGCTTGTTGCCAGGAATGTTCCGCCTTTTATATTGGCAAGACAGAAAGAAAAATAAAGCAACGTATTTATGAACACTAATATGCTATTAGTAGGAAGGATATGACTAATGCATTAGCTAGGCACATACATGATTGCCCGGACCATCATTTTAAATTTACCATACTTAAACAAGTAGTACAGGATGAAAGAGGTGGTTCATGGCAGATTAAACTAGAAATGGAAGAGTTATACTGGCAAATTAGGACTGCAGCATATGTACTTCCAGGCCTTAATGAATACATTTCAGTTAAATGTTTTCTTAAATTTCTAGCCTTGAAGAGGTAGTAATTGCATAACCCATTGTTACAAACTCTGAAGCCCTAATAGCAATACAAAATACCTAGGTGTATTTCCTCCTTTTTTAGAATATTTTATATTACCCTTGACGTCTTTTTATAGTCGTGTACAATTTTTTAGTTGCATACATTTCTATAATCTCTTCATGTTTGAATGAGTATAATAGTTTTATTGAACTTTGATAATTACTTATGATATGCATTTTATCAGTCATTTTAATGTATTTTTCTCTTTTAATGAATGTATTACATGATTGTTTAAATTAATTAATTGAGACGACGCTTTAGTATAAAAGCACGTGAAAGCCTACGTTTCTATGTATCTGATGAAGGAGAAGCATCGTCTTTTCCAAAAGCGTTCATATTAAATTTGGTTTTCTTTGGTATTCGCTCCAGTTCGTATTCGCTATGTGTATCTGCTATCTCATATAAGAGTATGGCCCCTTGTGCAGGTAGTGCACACAGAGTCATAAGTGTTGTACATGCGGTGGCTGTTGAATGACTGAGCACAACTCTACCTGCCCAGTTTTACAAACATTAGTGCTACATACGAAACACAAATGCCACCATTGTAATGTAGTGTTGCAGTGTCTGCCACTACTATTCAAGAGGGTGACAATTGCAAGGGCTGTTAGGATTGCCAATGGTGGGTTCAGGAGCCATTAACATGGTAGAACCAACCAAAACACACACACGCACACACTGCTGCATGGGACATGCATTGAGACACACATGCACATAGAGTTGAGACTTCTCATATTAGATGACCTACCTATCCACTTATGTACAATACGCAGTGATATGACTATTACATGCACCACAGTGCCTTTGTGTTGGAAACTGTGCAAATGTGCTTGTAAGGTGGATGACATCTGTAGGGTCTGAAACTCAGTTGGCAATGGGGGACTTAATAGGGTGGAAGAGACACACAATATGGTATACCCATTGCATACACACAGTAAAGACAGCCACCAAGGATATGCATACAGACACACATACAAAGTTGCCAATAGACAGATTATCAACCCTACATATCCATTTATATGTACTATAGTGCTACAGACACATTACATGCACCACAGAGATTATATGCCTGGGACATAATGTACTACTTCTTACAAGTAATATTGGGAATGCCTTCACAGATGGTGTGATAAACCACCCAAAATAGTGAGTGGTCCCATATATTGCCCTTACAAACCCGGACAAGTGATAGAGTAACATACTTGTATTAGCATGATGTTTCAGACAGGTACAATGTCTGATGCTGGCATGTGTGTCACTACAGTAACTGTGACATATTTTGCAATGATATCACAGGAATGCCCATTGTTAGGGGACACAGACCACATATAGGTTGCAAACATGTGGATATTCCATGTGCATCTGTACAGATGACTGGTATGGGCTGTATAGTGTTACATGGTGCATGTAAGGCAGATGCCATTAACAGGCTCTTTAAAGTAATGTTATGGGTAGGGGGACAACAGGCCTTAAAATGGAATAACCTACACACACAACAGCCACCAGGTACATGCTTCACACACCTACTATAGCTGTCAGTATTGAGAGTAGAACTCCTATCTATCTAGTTATTTGTACTATAGTATTACACAATTATTGCACATGCCAGAGAGCTTAGAGGGCTGACAAGTGTATACAGGTACATCTAAGATGAATGACATCAGCAGGCCTTGCAAAGTAGGGCAATGGGACATGTACTGGGTGGTACACACCTCAAAATGGTATAACTCACACCCACAGAGGAAATTATTCTCTCACACACACACACACACACACACACACACACACACACACACACACACACACACACACACACACATGATGGATATGATTCTCACACACACAGTATCACAGTTGCCAGTATTGAATTTAGAACACCTACCTATATAGTTATGTGTACTACAGTGTTATGTGGTTATCACATGCCCACAGAACTTATAGGATTCAACAGGGTCCCAAGGTACGTCGAAGGTGAATTACATCAACAGCCCTTGTAAAGTATGGCAATGGGAAATGTACTGAGTGGGAAGGGCATCAAAATACATTACCTGACAAACATACACACTTACAAACACCTTCACACACAAACACACACACACACACACACACACACACACACACACACACACACACACATTTGCCAGAACAGAGGGTAGAATCCCTGCCTATCTAGTTATCTGTATTATACTGT
>NC_056736.1:619470411-619607911 GCF_019279795.1 Protopterus annectens
GGTGTGGGCTACCACTTAACTGTACAGATTTTGGAAAATTGTCCAGGTGTTTATCTAGACGTTTTGTCCAGTCTACATAAACTTGTGTTTTTATAGCAAGTTAGTAGCATATAATTGAAGACTGGCATTACAAAATAATGACAGACATTAGTGTTTCAGATTTCATAACCTTCAGACAAGTCCTGTTAATGCAAAACCTGTTATTCTACCAACTTTCTCAGTATGTAAGGGCAATATTTACAACATGTGGCTATCACTGGGCCTTTGTCCCACTTTTATTTCTGACCTTGTCCAGATGTCTTGCTGCCAGAGGTTGAGAGGTATGGGTGGGGGTGCAGAGTGCATTCTACTGTGCAGAAATGTCAATTATATGTGTAGTATATTCCACATAGCACTGTGACTTTCAGGTATGTCAGTGGCAGAGCAGTACAGAGTAATGTGGTGAATCACTGACAGACAGTTGTGTATAGGTCGATAAGTTGCTATGATGTTAGTAGGGCATTGGCCGTGAAGCCCTTATAACCCACGCAAACAAGAGTGTAGCCCATGTTAAGACATGTCAGCACACGGAGCCCTTGTCCAGCAGGGACACAGGTGGAATTACAGGACAGTATTTTGTGTTTCCCGTGCACTTATACAGGGAGCCCATCACTAGGGTATCGTGGCACTTGGCTTGCTGTGGACAGGGAGTGTATTCCACAGATGGGGGAGTGTGCGGGACATGTATCTGTCACACCAACAAGCCATACTGATATCACAGTCCAGGTTGATGCTGAACCTACAGGCTGATGGGGTGGGCCTTGACTTCCAGATGTGCAACAGTCCCATCAAGGCAGGGTCTGGATTGCTTTGTATGCCAGACAGGGGTCACCTCAGCAGAGTCTGTATAGAATGGGGTAGAGGGACAGTGCTGTTAGCCTGTGTTGAGTAGATGTTTGGGATTTGGGGTAAGGCCTTAGTGTTTGCAAGACCCTGGTGTGTGGAGTCTACATGGTCTGTGGTGTGTAGGTTTGTGGAGTTCTCATGTGTTTTTGCTTCTGAGGTGTCCTTTGTTTGTGTTTTTGTTATTTTGCAGACTTCCACTTGCATGGGTGTATATTATGAATTTGCAGGTAATGTTTACTGACTTCATACACTGCATGGCACCTGTTACTGCACAATTTGTTCTAGTGTGCACATTCTCCATTTGTCTGGCCAGTGGTTCCCCTTCCCCTTATGTGTGTCTCTTTGTCCTTCTTTAGTCCAGTCACAGGCTTTGGCCACAATGGATGCTGTCATGTATTTGTACTTCTGATGTGAGTGGGGTAAATGCCGTAACATCACACACAAGGTTGTGGACTTCACACCTCTGAGTGTAGCTATTTAGCAGGTTGCCCATCATTGCACCACTACATTTACTGTGGTCCATGGACGGTTTGTGTTGCTATATGTTATTTTGAAGCTACATGTTGGCCTAGCTGTCATACTGTCACAGAATGACATCTGGACAGGACCATATATGAGAGTCAGACAAAGGCCCACACATGGGGACAGGGTGTTAATAATGTTCTGCCAAACATAGACAGTTGGGAGACCGGTTTGGTAATTGATTGCTTTCTCTTATGGGTATGACATCTGCTTCCCCACTGTCTGCCATGACTATTTTGACATGACCCTTTATTGTTTTGCAAATAGTTGGCAGGCAAATGCAATGTTAGGACAAGCAGAACAAATATACAAGGCATACTTGTGCTCCTTCTGTGACAACCTATCATTCCAGGGGTATGGATGTTGGCCAGTGACAAGTTGTCAGTGCTGACATGGTAAGTTGGCAGCCTTTTATAACCTGGCAGTACACTGACCTTCAGGTACCTGATGTCCTACTAGGCACCAAACCTCCTGACTTTTTAGTACCAGACATCTGGACAAAGCCATAAGTAATTTGGGGACAAATGCCTAGATATAGGGGCCACTGATAACTATTGGCCTTACAAACCTAGAAAGGTGATACAATAAAGGGTATGAAGTTTGAAACTACAATATGTCATTATTTTATAACTTTAGTCTTTAGTGATTTGCCAAGAAACCACAATTTCCTGATAAATAGACCATAAATATGATGCAAACCTCTGGACATTCTGCAAAATGTCTGTACAGTTGAGGGGTATGCTAGGCACGGTGTAGGTTACTCTGAGCTGTGTACTGTTCATATGTGTGGCCCCCTGTTTCTGACCTGTCCAGCTTTCCTTCATTAACAGATATTGACATCTGGACAGTGTGTAGCCAGGAGTAAGTGCAGGCCACATACTGACAGTATTGACCACACATATACATAGCTCATTGACCCCTGCATATTGCAGACATGCAACAAGTTATCAAGTTGATTGGGACATCCCTGGGAATGTGTGTTCTGGTGCTTATACCCTAAAAACATTATTGTTACTTCATTTCTATGGGAACATGGGTGTGTGGGGGGCACACCTGTCAGCTGTCCACATTTGCACAAGCTGTGCTGATGTTCTCTTTAAATTTTGTTTTCATTTGGTATAGTATTGTGCCTGTCTTGGAGACTACAGGCATATCACTAAAGAGCACAGGTTAGAGTGTAACAGCAGACATTTGGGTTTTAGAACTCTCACCCTTCAGAGCCTTACTGCAACTGTGAGACTTGCTGTGATATCACTGTGTACAAGCATATTTTATCATTGTCCCCATTTGTGAGCCTTTACCAGACATTTCTTTAAGGTTTTTTATAGTTGACATGTTGGGTGAGGCTGAGGGGTGAGTATGGGACCCCCACATTGACATCCATCCATGTGACCTATGACCCCACTGTTTGTTATCCCCTACATATACTGCAGTGAGATTTGTCACCTACGGGAGTAGTGCATTCTCTGGGGAAGCCAGTAATGGGCAGACATTTCCTGTTGTCCCACATAGCTGTCAGCTGTCTGCTGCAATCCTGGTAGGCCAACCCATTCCCTTGTATGCATGCAGCAATACCATAGCTATGCTACCACAATGTATTACTCCATTCATTTATTGTTAAGAAGACTGACTTACCTTGTACCGGCAACAGTTGTGAGGACAGTGCTTGAAGGCTGGCTCTGTTGGAAGCACACAATACACAGCCTATACATAGTAAGATACAGGTAGTGTGATATGTGTGGCATCCATTTTACTGTGTTATAGTCAGAGAGAGGTGTCAGTCCCTGGATCTCTACAGTACCAGTGTGTGTGCTATGTGTTGCCTCTTTGACAAGGCCTGGGCATACTGGGCATGCCTCTGTCTGAATACAGGAGCAGGCTCAGGGGGTTCCTCCTCTGAGTATCCCTGTGCCTGTGGGGGCCATGGGAAAGTTGGGGGGTTGTGTGGCCCTTCCCTGTGATGTTCCTGCCACAGCTGTTTCCACAGGATCCGATTGTGTAGCATGGCACATACTATGAAAACATGTGCACATGTGGCTGGAGATTACTGCAGGGCTCCACCAGATATTTCAAGGCAGTAGAACTGTGACTTGAGCATCCCAAACACACACTCTACAATGTTCCTGTTTTGTGTGTGTGCCTCATTATGACATTCTTCAGTGTGTGTGTGTGTGTGTGTGTGTGTGTGTGTGTGTGTGTGTGTGTGTGTGTGTGTGTGTGTGTGTGTGTGTGTGTGTGTGTGTGTGTGTGTGTGTGTGTGTGTGTGTGTGTGTGTGTGTGTGTGTGTGTGTGTGTATGTGTGCATTTCAGATGGGTGTCATCATCCACAGCTTCAATGCATAGCCACCATACTACACCAGATGGTAATACAGGATGCCCCCCCTGGCAAATGCATGGTACAGCTGTGAGGCATGCCAGATGTGTGAGTCATGATAACTGCCAAGGCTGTCAGCACACACATTCATGATAATGCCCTGGGCATTCCACATTGCAGTTGATGGAGTGATAACCCTTGCGGTTGACATAGACTATACCCTCTTTACCGGGTGGTACCTTAATGTGGATGTGTGTGCAGTCTATGGCACTCAGTACCTCTGGGTAGTGTGCTACATAGTGGAAGAGACACATATTGCTGGTCCCCTCCTCACAGGTGCTGGGGAAATATATGTTCTCATCAGTATGTGTTTGCATGACATCCAGGAACTGGTGGAGTACCCTGGATGCAGATGCCTGTGAGACTCCCATGATGTCCCCAGTAGGTCTTTGGAAGGTACCTATAGCTAGTATTCTTAAGGCTACACATACCTTGATTTCAAAGGAGATGGTTTCCCCTCTGTTGGCTCTGGGTCTGAGATGAGGCCAGCACAGCTCACAGAGTTGCTGAAGTAAGTCACTGTCCACCCTGTAACACTCTAGTATCTCCAGATCATGTAGCCTCTCATAGGGTACCCTGGGTCTGAACACTCTTCTCCTCCTCCTCAATCTGAAACATTTGTCAGCATTATCCTCCTCGCCACCCTCAGCCTCTAGCACATACTGATGTATCAAAGCGACAGCAGCCCCTAACATTTTGTCAGTTAAAATTCCCCTGAGAGTGTACACCAATGGTGCAGAGTTTGTGGGAAAAAACAGACTGACAGGTGTTTGCATAGTTTATACTGGTGTGCTGCAGATGCTGCCTGTGTGATTGGCTGACTATGATACATTCCACCTGCTAGCTATATTATTTGTACTTGAGTGCCTTTACTCTGCTATTTCCTGTTTTTTTTTCTTCCCATTTCCACCCCTTCTAAGCTCCATGGTGTGCCTTGCAAACCCGCTGCTCAAATGTAAACACTTCTGCTAGTTCCTGTTTTTTTTTTTTTTTTTGTATTTCCATTGTGTTTAAGCCCTGAGGCATGCCACACAAACCCCTGCAGCTATAGTAAACAGTTTTGAGCAAAAGGACCCTGCCAGGGATGCGAACATGCTCAGCATTCCATGAACTAGCTCAGATACATCCCCTTGCTCAGATGTGCTTAGCTGAGCACAAATAGAGGCAGCGGAACTCCAATGTGCTTACACCAAGCATGGCACACACCCTTTTCATGTCAGCTGCTTTTCCTGCTTACACTGCAGCATTATAGCTCCTACATGGTTTGGTGCAGGTGGACACGGCCTCCCATTTTGCTATTCAATAAATTTAGCTCATTTTTATACCCCACTGCCTTAGTCCCTTGCTACACCACTACACCAGAGCCTATCTCCTTAGCAACCAGTGTTACCTGTGATTGTTTTGGTTCTGCATGCTACCCACCATAATGGCAAAATTTAGATTTCACTTAAAATTGTCTTTTTACATTTTCTTTCATATTTTCTGCAGAATCTCATTTGCATGCTGCTGCACTTTGCTTAAACAGCCAAAATTGCCCCCCCCCCAAACTTTTATTTTCATAATTTTGCAACTGTTTTCCATGCCAGTGGCCATAGTTTTGGCACTGCTCTAAAATGGATGCCTGCCTGCTTACTGAATCACTAATTCACCTCATTTGCATGGTTTTCACCAGCAAATGAGGTAATTAGTATTATTCATTGGTGTTCTTGTCAGAATAGTGCTGGCAGGTTCATGCACGCCCCCAGCCTTATTTACTGGATCATTCTGTGGCCATATTCCATGCAAAAACATTGAATCCCAGCCACTGTATTTTAACAAATGAAGAACGATTACAAACTGACAAAGTATGAGGAAGAAAAATAATCTGGAATTTGGGAAATGAGAGATGTTCTGTGATAGCCATATTCTGTAGAAATAAAATAAAGATATTAGATGTGATTTTAGCAAAAATTGAAAGCTTAACCATTGTAGATTTAAAATGGGAAAAAAAACAAGTATATAGAATTATAACATTATATGCTTATATTGACTGTAAAGAAAGGGAAAGCTTATTTCATCAGATTTTAGACTATGTAGTGATAAATATGAATATTATAATAACAGGAAACTTTAATCGTGACTCAAAGGCAAGCATAAAATGAAAGGAAATTATATAAGAAAAATGTTAGAAGTTATAATGTGGTGAGTTAAAACTTTGGGACAAAAATTCACGGACTTACAAAGGCATATGTATAGAACTGAAATATATTATTTTATAATATCAGAAGCTTTAGTTACAGCAGAAGGGGGTATTAGAAACAGGATTTTCTGATCATCTTGCAATATGACTAGAGATAAAAGAAAACAAGAAATATATAAAAATAGGCAAAGGAATAAAAAGGATAAATGAGAAAGCATAGAATGAAAATGGAAAGAGATTAGTAATGCAGTTATGGAAAGATCATATTACTATGAGAACAATTTATAAAAAATGGTCTGAATGGTGGATGATATTTAAGGAAAAAATATAAAAAAAATGCTTTTACAGAGGCAATATGATGTGAGAGAATTTTAGAAATAAACAGATAAAAGAACATATAATGAGCATTGGAAGATTTGGAGCATAATGATAGAAAGTACTTTGACAAAGAAAATGAATTTTATGAAAGAAATCAAAGCAGATTAGTAAAGGAAGATGGTAGTGCGATGACAGAAAAAAAAAATGTAGAGGGAGAAATAGAAAGAACTCAGAAAAATATTATGAATAATGTAGTACAATATGTATAAGAAATGTTCAAAGAAAAAAGAAGGTAGTGAAAAAACATGGAAAGTTAAAAAGAAAGTTAACAAAAGAAGAGAATAAAGAGTTGGAAAAAGAGATTTCTTTAAATGAACCAAACAAAGTATTAGGACTAGCAAATACAGATTCAGCTTCAGGCCCAGATGAAATAGGGCATGTAATGTATAAAAGTTTAATGGATTACCAAAAAATGAATGGTTAAATAAAGGTTTTATGTATAAAGAATTATGCAGTGGAATACTTCAATTCATATGGAAGAAGAAAGATAGAAGACAATTAAAAAAACTGGAGACCAGAAAGCCAAACTGTTTTATAGGTGACAGCTTGGAGTCTGTGCTTATATTCTGATCCTGGTGAGAGTAGGAGCAGAGTGCATTGATTCCTGACTATTTCTGGTTGGAAAGTGAGTGGCTATGCTTAACGTACCTGACTGGCCTGGTTGCAATTCGAGGCATCTACCAGAAAAAGGTTACAATCCTACAGACCCTTGCATCATCCAGGGCAAGACTGTGGATCACCAAACAGGCTGTGGCCTGCTACTCTTCTTAAGATTGGTGCTAACATTTTGCTTCTGGTGAAAGAAGAAGCAAAGGAGCATTGTTTCCCAACAGAATGAAGCTGTGGTGAGACCAGCATTACTAGTAGTCAGACAGTAGCCATCTATCTTGACAAGCTAATTCTTTGTTTTCAGTAAGTACTGCTTGATTTGTTTCTAACTTCCGAATAGCTGCCTAAATACTTCATTCTTACATTTTCAGGGTGTATGTGTTAGTTTCCCCTCAAGTGTTTGGCAGTGCTCTGTACAGACTCAGATACCTTGAGTTACATTTTTCCTGTAAAAGCACAACTGAAATTTCTCCAATACCTAGTTGTACACAGGGCAACTAGTTTGCCGTGACAAGCCATATCTACATAGTTGCAAACCGGATACTCCTAACAGTGATTGACATTCTCACCCCAACTGTCTAATCAATAAAAAAGGGTCTGTTGCCATGGATATGAACTTTCCTACTGTTTCCATTACCAGCTTGGTAGATATGGGCATCCTGAGGCAATGTAGTAATTGCCTCATGTTTACTGACAGCCAGTTAATTCTCAAACATACTGATATGGTATGTCATAGATGTATTTACACAAAGTCACTGAAGGCAAACCTCTCACATAAAAGTCTCCTAATGTCAATAAGGCTGTCAGTAGTACAAATGCTGCACCCATCACACACAATTTAAAGCAGACATATAGGCCCACATATGCTGAGGCAATTACATGTAACTTTCCTAAACCACAAAGACCTCCTAGATGAAGTACACATAACACATACCCTCAGCAGCCCCAAATGTGCTCTATCAAAACAACACCCACATCAACACATAAAGCTACATCTCATGGAGCCTCTACCTCTAAGCCCATAAGGTATGTAACCACACAGTCCAACATTATAGTCATTGGAGGCTCCATCATGAGATACTGATGTCCCTCTCACCAGGCTAAGTAAGGAGAAAGTTGGAGTCAGTTACTTATCAGGGGCTAGTATCCACTACATTATGTATGCACTCAGGTCATTGGACCACAATTACCAATATGACTCAGTCATACTCCATGTGGAAGTAAATGACCTGAGACGCACCTCCCTAGGCTATATGAAGAGAGACATTATGGAGCTCTCAGAATATGTGTCTCAGGCTGGTATGAGCCTGCAATTGAATAGAATTTTACTTTCTCCAAGGATGATGCCACAATATGAAGAAAAGATGATTGATATCATTAATAATTGGCTTAGTTTCTGGTGTCATTCTACGGGGGTGCAATATTTGTCAGCATGGAAGGAGATGGTCAACAGACCATGCTGCTTTGCCAGGAATGGTCTGCACCTCTCCCCTCTAGGCTTTCGAATATTAGCTAAAATATTGTCTTCCACCGTAGTCCCTTTTTTAGGCAATGCCAAACTGAAAGTACTTCCAACATACCAATCAAAACCAAGAAAATCTAAAGGCATTACTGCTCAGTGCTAGGAGTCTAAACAAAAAAACTCCACTCCCTAGAAGCTCTATTCATCCTAGAGAATGCTGATGTCTGTGCGGTCACTGAGACATGGTTTAAAGCTGCGGAGAGTACACCAACAGTGCAAGGTTATAATGCCTTCCACACATTTAGGCCAGACACGTCACAGATAGGGACTAAAGGTGGAGGTGTCCCTATTTACATCAAAAATAAATATAATTCAAGCCTGGTCAAACAGAACAATGCATTTGAGCTGTTAAATGTTCAGATCACCATAGGTAAAATCCAATACCACTTCCTTGCAAGCTATAGGTCCCCCTCTCTTTCACAGGAAACCCATACCATGTATTTAAACTTATTAGAAACACCAACCATCCAACCCAACACCCTATTCATAGGTGATTTTAATTATCCCACTATTAACTGGCAATCCTACATGACAGCAAATGTACATGCACATAGATTCCTGAATTTTGTAAACACAAACTCCCTGGACCAGATAGACAATACACCAACTAGGGGTGCAACCATACTGGATGTGGTCCTCACTAATATGGGAGACTGCTGCACATCCCCTACTGTAATGCCTTCCCTTGTAATGTCAGGCCACAAAATGGTCTCCTTTGAAGAAAAATAAAACCTGCACCCCCAGCTAAACTTGAAATATTCAGGAACTATTCTGAGGCTAACCTTGCTATTAAGTGAGAACCTGGCAATATTTCAAGCCCCCATAAACTCTGATAACATTTCTGTCTATGCAGAACTATTCACAGAAACCCTGTACAAGCATGTCAATAGATGCACAGAAGCAGCTGTACCCACCAGGAAGAAGTACAGAACTAACTCAAAAAACAAGCCACCCTGGTGGAATCAGAAAATCATGGCAAAAAATTAGGAGGTGCAGCACCCAGAAGGATAAAAGCACACTCATTAAACTAAGCAAACAGCTCAGAGGACAAGCAAAGCCTATCAAAGCCAAATGTGAGGTAAGTTTAGCCTCTCAGTCCAAGGACAACCACAAAGCATTCTTTAGATATGTCTACAACCTGAAAGGTAATACACAATTGTGTGCAGAGCTTATTATAAATGGAGCCACCTATACTGAGCCAGAAGATACAGCAAACCTCCTGGCTGATAAATTCAACTCCAACTTTACTCCTCTCTGCCCTTCAACCTTCCCTCAAGAAATATCATCAAATATAACTCCCCCTGCTGTCACTAGGGAACAGGTCCTTAATACTCTCTCTAAGACCAAGAACAGTGCATCAATGGGCCCAGACAATATTCCAGGATGCCTTCTAAATGAAACATGACCTATCAGTGCCTCTGGAATTACTATGTAACTGTAGTCTCCAAACAGGCTTCATGCCTCATGAATGGAGAAAAACAACAGTCATCCCTCTGCACAAAGGTGGACCATCTACAGACCATAGAAACTACAGACCCATAAGTTTCACTAGTCTTATATGTAAAGCCCATGGAAAGAATTATCATGGAGATGATTAGATATAGTAAACCTCTAGACACTGGACCCAACCCAGTTTGGTTTCATCAAGGACAGATCATGGCTACTCAACCTGATGGACTTCTTTGAGAAGGTCACCAAAGCAATGGATGAGGGCAAAATCATTCATACTGCCTACTTTGACCTGGCCAAGGCATAGGACACAATACCCCACTCAGGCATTGTTGACAAGCTCAAGAAGTTAGGTACAAACCCATATGTCACCTGCTGGATAGCTAACTGGCTCACATACATGACCCAAGACGTAAGAATTAGGGAGTCCACATCTACAAAGAGGCCAGTCATAAGTGGAATCCCTCAGGGATCAGTCCTTGGACTGCTCCTTTTTGGCATTTACTTCTCAGAAGTCAAGTTCAATGTCAGTGGTCTCTGGCTGACTAACTTTACAGATGATTGCAAATTAGGAGCTGTCATTGAATCTCATACTGACACAAATGCTCTCCAGGAGGAGTTGACATGGACAAACACCTGGTGTCAGAGCCATAGACTAAAACTAAATGCCAAGAAATGCATAATAATATCCTTTGGGAACTCATCTATCCCTGGTAACTATCATATTTATAACACACCCCTTAGAGTTGCTCCAGTAGTCAGGGACTTAGGGACACACACATAGATAGTAATCTAGCCTTTGATCATCTCGTGTCTACAGTGGTGAGGAAATCATTCTATGTTACACAACTTATAAACAAAGGTATGGCATCTAAGTCCAAGGAAGTCATTGTTCCACTGTATTCAGCATTCATCAGACCTATCATGGAGTACAGTGCCCCCTTTGGCATGTACCTAACCAGGCATATCCAACAATTTGCAGAGTTTCTCTCTAGTGCAGTTCAACTGAAACTTGGACAATTGGATGGGAAACCAGAAATGCATCCCTGGTTAGGCACCTATGTCTCTAATGGACACAGGTAACCTCTAAATGGTTCATTTCCCAGGTCCATCCTTACACTTATCAAGGATAGCAGAACTTGTCAGAGATTTGGGATGCATGGCTAGGCTTAAAAAGGCCCTTGTAATCATTAGCCTACTAAACACCTATGAACCTATGAACCAGTAGTTTTGAATAATAATGATTGTAAGATCTTTATGAAAATAATACACAAGAGATTTGAAACTAATATGGGAAATATTATGGAAAATAGAATATATAGTTGTCAAACATTATTAATGATAGAGAAATTATGGCAGATATTATGAACAGAAAAGAAGAAATTACACCATGATTGGAGATCTTAATAAAGCATTTGACACAACTGGACATGAAATCGTATGTGTAGTAATGAGAGTATATAATATAAGTGATAAAGTTAGGGAATTATGTCTGTCAGCATATAGTAATAATAAAGCGAAAATACTTATAAATGGCTGGTTAAGCCAAGGGGTACATGTGAAGAATGGTGTAAAGCAACAATGTCCAATGAGTTGTATACCCTTTACATTAATTATGAATGTGATAGTATATAAAATGAATTACAAAATGAAGGAGGTGGGGCATATAGTATCTAAAAGGTTAAGAATTCCAGTTCTGTTAACATATGCAGATGATATTACAATAATTGCTAAAAGCAAAATTTGGATAAAAAAGTAGTAATTTGCACAAATGAGTGCCTAGAGATGATAGAGATGGCTTTAAATAAAGAGAAAAGTACATGTTTAGGTGAGGTATTAACAATCATGGGCATATATTTTACAATGAACGAAATTTCTTTGTTAGGTATAACATTTGGGAATAAAAATGTAAATCGAATCACATGGGTAAAAAATACAAGAAATAAAGCATGTCTTTTCTGGACAACATATAAATTATCATTCCAAAAAAGGCTAATTTGATAAATTTAAGTGCTGATGGGAAAAATAGTATACTTAGCAAGTGTATTTATGTTGCCAATAGTATTTGAAAAGGAATTATTGCAGATATTTTTTCATTTATATGGGGTTTTAGGTTAAACTCAGTAAAAAGATGAGTTTTCTTTGTAAATAAATTAAAAGGAGGTTTATGGTTAATTAGCCCAGTGGCTAATGAGAGATTAGTAGTAAAACTGTATAAATATAAGTATGATACATTTTGGGTATAGTATGGTATAAAAGAGTAAAAGAGAAAAAAAAGAGTGTATAAATGAGGAATTAAAATATTACCAAGGAAAAGTATTTTTGTGGAAAATAAAAATTAATGATGTAGAAAAAGACAGAAAAGTATGGTAAAAGGATGTAATGATAAAACATTACTATGTAAAGCCCTCTAACAGATGAAAAAAATCTATAACAATAAGAAGCAAATGGTGCAATCAGAAAGTAGACTGTTAAGATTTTTTTGTGGAGACTGGCAATAGATAATTTGCCAGTAAAGGGAAATAAGACATATAAGAAGCAAAGTGATAGAATATGTTTACATTGTGAAGAAGAGGAAACTATGGAACATGTGTAAAAGAGTAAAAAAGTTATGGGGAAACCTATGTAAAGAGGATTTTTTGAAGATATAAAAGAAGTGGATACAATAAACATATATATGATCAAATATGGATATCATAAGAATCAAAGTAAAGAATAGTTAAAAGAATAGATAAAAAGTTATTTTATGTTATATGGAATGAAAGAATAAATGAAATTATGTTAATATTAAATGGATTTTAGCAACAATATTAAGTAAAATCAGATGATGGTTATGAAAAAAGGAGGGGTGACTAAGAGGGATGAAAATTTAGTATGATTGTGCAAACATCTGTAAATATTTGTAAATATGTAAATATTTGGTAAATAACAGTTATTTTGGATATAAATAAAGGACTCCTACTTTTTGGACATGATAAGTGGCACTGGAGGGCTACTACAGCAGTGAGGAAGAGGCCTAAGGGAAAAGGGGAGAAAAATTATGGAGAGTTTGGACATGGAAAATTAAAATTTGGAGTAAAATGTGTTTGACATGGAGTTTCTGAATGTAAGCAAAATTCCTGTGTGGTGGATATTACAAATAAGCAGTATTTAATTGTCTCTATGGAGAAGAAAGTGAGTCCATTAAAGTGGTTGAAATAACAGAACTCACATCAGTAGGGCATGTAGATGATGTTCTGTTAAAAATACTCAAATAGGGTGATCCAGATAACAGTTCTGCTGTTTCATGGCATGAGATGGCAGATAACATTTTTGGAAGTGCTGAGGAAGGTAATATGGAAAACAAACCAGGTGATGCAGCAGCAGAGAATGCAGCAGTTAAAATTAATACAGCAATGACAGAAAGCAACAGAAGAAAACAGCAACAGACTGAGTAGTTATCTGGTTTTGTTGTGGCAGCTAATGCAGTAACTAAAATATATGCAGCAGTGACACTAGGCAAAAAAGAGATCAGTAACTATTTGTAAGTAAAATTGTTTTTAAAAAGAAGGGAAGACCAACTGTGAGCATAAGAACAAAAAATGCCACTGTAATAGAGAGATATTATTAACTGTTCTGCGATTTAAAGCTGAAGAAATCTGTCTTTCATAGAAATTGGGACAGACACTTTTTGTGACAGTATTTGAAACTGAGGGACACATGCTGAAATTTCTGGAACTGTGTAACAAAAAAAAGGACATTTATCCAAGGAACAATTAATTCTTTCTGGTTGTAACATAAATGTTAAAAAGATTACTTTGCAGTTTAGACCATATGAAATGGAAGAATAAAATGATGTTAAAAAGTGTCAGTGGCGGCTGGTGACTTCAAATTAAAGGGGGGCTGCAGGAGACAGCTGAATGGGTGGGGGCAATGGGAAGGGGGGTGACCAACTAGAAAGGGGTGGAGCTATGCCAAAACCACAACAACCGGAACTTTAATTAAATATGCTGCCCTGGGTGCCAAACTGTCATTACGAGAGTCCAATCAAGACAAAATGAAGTGTAGAAGAAAAAAAAATGTCAATGCATTGGCTACATGACAACTTATTTAATATCTAGATGGAAACACAAAAGTTGTCAGGCATGAAAAAATAAATTGCTTTTTAAATACATTACTGGAATGCCAGTCAAAATCAAGTATAAAAAAAACAAGCAGCACTTAGCTCAAACCACTTCTCCTTGCACTGCAGTTCTAATTATAATTTATATTCAGCTTTATAAAATTACCAAGCAACATACTGAAAGTAGCAACCTCTGTGATACCCCCACTTGTAAAAATGTTTCGTATCCAAAAAAGACCTGCTGCCTGACAACAACTATCTACTTGTTTCAGGGAGAACACATGATCAAAGTAAAAAATGAACAGTGAACAAGAAACAAGCTCAAGATAAATTGCTTAAAGGATTACTGCACAGGTTATGGACCACACATGATAGATTGGCATTCTGTTTAGTTTACGGGTAAAGCCTGCAAAGATAACTGCAAGTCTCCAACAAATGTAATGAGCTTCTGAAAATACTGTAATCCTGTTCTTTATTACAAATACTGTCATATGCATTTCAGTACTTAAGGCTTATGTTATCTAGTTATGTAAATATTCTCTGCATGCCAGCAATGAAAAGGCTTTCAATGTTGGTAATTCTTTAACAGTATGCTTATTAAAGCTTACTTGCATCGTACAGTCTCCGACAAGCTTACCTGATGGTCATTAAAGCATTGCTACTTTAATACATAGCAACAGGGCACTGCAACAGCATGCATTTTCTGAATAATAAGAAGCATAAATCAACATATAAAAATATGACAGAAAACCAGAACATTCTGCAAATTCAAGGACAGAGGAAAAGCCACAGTCTACCTTGGATGGGGGAATACTCTGCACACTTACACTGCATAACTGCTCCTTGCCTTGCTTGGACACATCCAGAGCCACTGCAATGGGGAGTGGAGTGCAACAAGTAGGTCACAGTTTGAAATGTCTCTGGCTGATGGTGATGGCTCTGACACTCATACCTCTCAACCTCAGAGCAAGAAAGCTGGACAAAGCCATACACAGAAGTGGGACACAGGCCCAAAAATAAAGACAACTTTTAAATATTGCTCTTATAAACTTAGAAAGATAATAGAATAGTAGTAGGTCTTGCATTAGTATGAATTTTTGACAGGTATGAATTCTGAAACTAAAATGTTTGCCATTATTTTCTAACTTCAATCTTTAATGATTTGCTACTAATTTGCCAGAAAATCACAATTTTATGAAAAACAGACCAAATATGTTATGCAGAAATATAAAATCGCCACACAATACAGCTGGGAACCTGTCAAAGAAGGGACACCTTTTTAAAATTAGTACTATTAACTTGAGTAGCTGACAAAATAAGAGCATCTACATGCATTTCTGAAATGAAAGTAATTTACAACTCTGATCATTACAGTTATTTATAATTGTAAACCCTCCACGTTTTCTTCCAAAATTTCCATTTTGCAGAGAGATTATTAGGGGGGAAGCAACATTGTCAGCCAAAATTGGAGACAATTGAGAGGTTTGGATATTCCTAATTCTATAAAGCGATTTATTTGTACGTACCTCTCAACCTCTTAATGCAGGAAATCTGGATAAGGCCAAATATATTGGGGGAACATACAAACAGTACTAAAAAGACAGTTGATAGAATAATAGGTCTTGCTTTAGCATGCATTTTTTCTAAAGGTTATGACGTCTGAAACTCAATGTCTGTCATTATTTAGTGACTTCATTCCTAAATGATTTGGCAGAAAACCACAAATTTTATGAGGAATAAACCAAAAATAAGAAGCAAAAATCTATTCATTCTGCAAAATTCTGGACAGTTGAGAGGGATAGTTCAGCTGGGGCTGTCTGAGTTTGCTGCCCTCCCCCCTCACAAAATCATGGTCGAATGGTGCGTCCCCCCTGCAGCCATTCCAATGTCCCATTCCTTGGTTATTCTGCCCCATTTGCCATAAACACTGTAATGTGCATACTGCTTTACTTCTGCTATGATATGGATTTCATTTGAAAGTTTTATTTTATATTTTACAGCATAAACTCTAATAGATGTCTGCTAAACAAAGCAATGCAGTCTCACAATGAAAATAAACTTAGCAGTAAAACTTCTCTGCCCTTGAAACTCACATTCATTGAAACAGCATTGAAACCCACATTCAAAGAAAATACATTTTGCCAGTGGCAGATAAAGATTAATTTTGGGCTGTTTTCAAATCATAGGCCCTTGAACATGAAAAATATACATGCTCTACCTTCCTGACTGTATTAAATTATACTCCTTGTACAAAACAACACAGTTGTTAGAGGGCATTTTAAATTTATTGTTTTGAACATTTTTCCAGTAAACAATGAAACAAAATGCATGCACCAATAATGACAAAACTGCCCAATTAAGAATATTTCCATCATAAAAGTCTACTCAAACTTCTACAGTCCATCAGTATCAGTAAATATGCATGATCTCTGAAGTAAAAGTCATCTAAATAATTCCACATTAAAGAAATCTGTTAACTAATGAAGAGGTTACTGCTAGCAAACAACTTTATATATCATTGTTTCATCTACAAATAAAGTGCCTGCTGCCCTTGAGGAATAAATTGCCTATGTTGCATTAAAATAATGATAATGCTAGTAATATCACAATAGGGAATGGATGGCAAACTGATAGTCTCATAGCTACTAGGCATTTTCACCAAGGAGGACTGCAGCATCCATCCCCTTTACAACAGAGTACAGTATCAACAATGGATCTACCTACTGTGGGAGTAGAACCCACAGCCTCCTGCATCAAATGCAAGTACACTACCTGTTGTGCTATTTACAATGCAAATGAACTTGGCATAAGCAGCCCTAAACTTTTGTTCCCCTGCAGCTCTCAGCTCCTTGTAAAATCTACTCGACACTCAGCTGTATCTCTGAAATTTGCAGCACAAGAAATCTTGAAAAAAGCCAAAATTTATTTGGGGGGGGACAAAAGCCCAAAAACCAGGGACACATTTTAAACATTGCTTGTATAATGTTGGAAAGTTGCTAGAATAAAGTGCTGTGTTACCACTATACATTTTACTGCCAAGTATTGAACCCAGCACCCTGTGCAAAACAGCCAAATCATCTATTTTTATGAAGAAAGGAAGACTGAAACTTAAATGGCTACCATTTAGTGAATTAAATTCTCACCATAGCTGTCAACATCTTAGCACAAAACACCTGAACAAAGCCAATAATGGGGGATTACAGCCCCCAAACATATTCAGTGAGTTCAGTTATCACCATAGCTCTCAACCTTGGCGCAAAAAACCTGGATGAAGCCAATAATGGGGGAATACAGTCCAAAAAATAGGGACAAACACCCACTGAGGACACCAGAGCAAACCCACGGAGGACATACAGACTCCACATAGAAGGCACCCCAGCTAAAAATCAAACCAGACAACCCGGAGCTGTCAGGCAACACTGCTACTACTGCACCACTGACTGTGTTAAGTAAAGTAACAAAAATACAGAAACCGCAGATTTTATGAGGAACAGAACACATATGAGGCAAAAATATGCAAATATTTTACAAATGGTGGTGGGTAGAGAATTCAGGCTCTTGTCACTTGGGCCCAAGGTACAGGGTTCAAGCCTTATTCCCTACCCACCACCATGAAGCAAATGGGGCATTTTATACACACACACTATCCTTCATAAACACCCTACCTGTCTCTGTACTCAGCTTTGTTCTCTGCAGTGATCACCTGTCCTCAGATCAGCTCCTCCGTAGCAATCCTGCAGCCTGTTCGGTCCTCCATAATGGCCTGCGCATGCCTCTGGGTCTCCCATGAGATGTGAGGAGGCTGTAGCCTCCTGCTGTTGGTCCAGCCTGTGGGAGATGCAGTCCGGTGACCTTCCAGTTTGTGCAGTCATCACCGCACAGACCCCTGGGCTGGAAGGGTGAAGTTTACTGCCTTCCCTATACGGACTGCCTAGAGCAGTCTGGAGCTCGGAATGCCTGAGTATGCATGCTTGGAGTTCTGGTCTGCCTAACACAGCAGTCAGGAACTAAGCCCGCATGCGTGGACTCTGAGAAATTTTATTTTAATATGTTCTACGGTGGGGAGAATTTATTTAATCCATTTTACAGGTGGGGGACCCATTTTACAGGTGGAGGGGCTGCAGTCATGCAGTCCTATAGCACAAGCCGCACCTGAAAAGTGTATGCAGTATTTGTGTGAAACAGCTGGTAATACTGTGAAAGTTAGAGATGAGAAAAACTTATGGAATGGTGGGCGGAGGTTGGAAGCTGTTCAAAAATGTGAAAAAAACATGGCGAAACACTTGCCAAGTGTTATTTTTGTGGCTGATCACAGAGGGACATTAAGTTATGCTGGCCAGCCTATAAACCATGTTTCTTGTGTCGGAAATTTTCTTATTTAATTAATGACTGTGACAAGGTATAATGTAACCAGTGTGGGGAAAAGGAAATATAGCAAGACAGTGTGTGTCTACATGCAACTTGTATAAAAAAGGGACACTTTTGGATGGATGCCAAGCACAAACAGTAAATTATGAAAAAGAGAGGAAAAGGAAAACATACACAAGAAGGGATGTAAAGAGGCTGGGAGAGAGGAAGAATTAGGTGAAGAAGAAACTGTAAAAGATGAAAGATACGTAGGGAAAAATGATTAGATAGACTGCATGCAGGAATAAAGGTCTGGAGAAGGGAATGATACTAATAATTTGTTTGAAGTTCTTGCCAGTAAAAAATCTGATTCTGAGTATCAAGAATTATGTATACACAAACCCAGGAAAGTATTCAATTGGGAAAAAGTCAAAATAAGACATCAAAATGTAAAAATATTTCCCTTAAATTTAAAAAAAAGGAAAAGCAAAAATTGTGCAATACTTTCAGTAAATGTAAAAAGTATTATTATCACTGTAAGAAGGATAGAGATACTGGAATGGTGTGCTAAATGTGATGTGGATATTTTTTTCTTTTAGAGGGTGTAAGATTCCTGACAAATGAAGAAAAACTGCAAATAGAAAAAAAATGTAGGTTAGAAAGGAAGTGAATGTTGTTCTGGAATGGCTGTGCTATGTAAAAATAAGAACAACAACAAAAAAATGAAAACACTAGATGTAACATTGGCAATGATGGAAAAGTTAACTGTTGTGGACATGAGTTAGACAGAACATGTCCATAAAATTATAGTATTATATGCATATATAACTAGCAAGGAAAGCAAGATAATAGGTTTCGTCACATATTATACTATGTTGTGGTTAGCATGAAAATTGTAATTGCAGGGGACTTTGTGATTTTAGGTCAAATGTAAAAACAAAGGGAAAGATTATAAAATACAAGACATTATAAAATGTGGTAAATTGGCTATGTGGAGTAAAAATCATTGGACTTATAGGAGGGGGCAGTTGGATGTGAAATTGATTATTCTGTATTATTGGAAGGCTTGGAGGTAACAGATGGTGATACAGTTGTAACAGGGTTTTCAGGCTATTTAGCAATATGCATGGTGGTGATGGAAGAAAGGGAGTATATTAAAATAGAAAAGGCAATACAAAGAGTAAATGAGAAATTATGGCATGAAACTGGACAGTGGGAAGTATTGAAGTAATGGAAAGATCATAAAACCATGAATGACATCTATTAAAAACTGGTCTGAATGGTGGATTGAATTTAAAAGTATAAAAAGTATTTTTTTCATAGCAGGACGATGTAAGAAAGGACAATAATGTGATGTA
The DNA here is from genome assembly GCF_019279795.1 of Protopterus annectens. Classification (NCBI taxonomy): domain Eukaryota; kingdom Metazoa; phylum Chordata; order Ceratodontiformes; family Protopteridae; genus Protopterus; species Protopterus annectens. The sequence goes on from NC_056736.1 coordinate 619,490,137, forward strand.
TGGGAAAATGTATAGGAATGTATTAGAGAATTTAAAGACTAAAACAAGATATTATGATATGAAAAAAGAACTATATAAAAGAAATTGAGAAAAAATAGATCATTACTGTTTAGGCAGAGATATTATTTACAAGGGAAAAGGGAGGCTGTATCTGCATATTGGGGTAAATCAATAAAGGAGAATATTACTACTATTAAGAGGAAAAAGAAAATATAAAAGGAGAGGTAACAAAATCACAAGAGAAAATTAAGTGTATTGTAGTACAGAGTGAGGGAAATGTGGGTAAGAGTAAGAAGAAGGAAAGTAAGAGATAAAAGTGAAAAAAAAATCCAACATGAGTTAAGGAAGACTTTGAAAAAGAAATTATTTTTAGTGAATTGGATGAAGTACTTAGGAAAGTAAATGTTGATTCAATATCAGGTCCATATGGTATAGGATATGGAATGTGCAAGAAATTAATGGACTGACAAAGAGAGCAGAGCATTTTGCAAATGTGCAGAAAGAATGGTTGAAGGAAGGATTTCTTTATGAAGAGTTATGTAGTGGGATATTAAATTTTATATGGAAGGAAAATGACAACATGAAATAAAAATTGGAGAGCCATCACACTAAATAACACAGATACTAAAATTGTTATGAGAATAATACAGAAGTGAATGGAAGGAAGGATTAGGGATATTATGAAAGAAAGTATGTGTGGTATAAAAGGGAAGGGATGTCAAGAATTGCTTTGGTTATGAGAGAGATTGTGGATGATGTTATAAGGAAAAGAAAGGATGAGAAACTTATGGTAGGTGATATTATCAAAGCATTTGCTACAGTAGGACATGATGCTTTGTGGGATGTTATGGAGAAGTATGGAATATGTAATATAGTTAGTGAATGTCCACATATCAAAATAATACAGTGAGAGTATTAGTGAATGGGTGGCTGAATAAAGAAGTGTACATGAAGTGTGGTATAAGACAAGGATGTCCCATGAGTGACATATTGTTTGCATTGGTAATGAATGCAACAGCGAGTGAAGTAACTTACAAAATGAAAGATGCTATATGTGATTCAAAAAAGGGGAGAATGATTTCAGTAGTTCTAACATAAGCAGACAATATATTTGCAGTTGCTAAGAACAAAATATGGAGGAGGGAAGTGTTGGTTTGTCTGAATAAATGGTTAAAGGAAATGGGAATGGCCATAAATAAAAATAAAAGGTAAGAGTTTGGGTGATGTGGTGAAAATTGGAGATATGTATTTTTCACTGAATAAAGTGTTTTTGCTATGAATAAAATTTGAGAAAAATTATGTAGTTATGATGCAATGGGAGGATTTGATAATAGAAATGAAAGAAACATCTTGTGTAGAATTCATAAAGATTAGCATTCAGGAAAACAACATATCTGGTGAATTCAGTATTAATAGGCACATAGCGTATATGTCAAATATTTATATGAAACCAGAAAAAACATGAAGAGGAAATCATGCAACTGGTGTTTTCTTTCATATGAGGTTCACGATTAAACCCAGTTAAAAGAGGTGTGCTGTATATGAGTGAAGATGAAAGGACTGGGATTACTAAATCCAGTTGTTTATGCTTCTTCATTAAACTTGTATAGAGTATTAAAGTGGGCAGAGAAAGAAAATGACAATTTAATGCTGAGAATGTTTAAATATGGAATGAAACTGGACAGTTCTGGGAGACGATGAAAGTAAAAAAAATAATATGTAAATGATGAAATTACAAATTATCAAGAAAAAACACTAACACTGAAAATAAAACTTTATTATAGAGAAAGATAAAAGAATGTGATATAATAGTGTGATGAAGCAATATTATTATGTGATCCCATGGGAAAATTTACCAGAAGAATTGATTAGAGCCGTTAAAGTAAAGAAAAACTTGTGTACCAAGATATTAGAGTGTCAGGATTTCCTATGGGGACTGGTAATAAATAAATTACTAGTAAAGGAGAATATGTTGTATAAAAAGAACTTGGAAGAGTGTGTTTATTTTGTGGGAGGAAGAAAGAACACAGCATGTTTTTTTTTTGAAATGTAAAAGAATGATGAAACTAGAAAAAAGTTGTGTGAAGAATTTTTTGAGAATATTAATGACATAAACAATATACATATGAATATGATTATATATGAAGATTATAAGAACAAGAAGAAAGAATATGTAAGAATGGTAGATACGAATTTGTTTTATGTAATGCTGATTATATAGAATGAAAGACTGAATGAAATGTTGTTCAATGGGAAATGGAGTTTGGCAGATATGTTGCAAAAAATCAGATTATGGTTGTGGAAGAAGTGGGGGGTTATTTAGGGAATAACAGCAATGAGGATTTTATTAGGATAATGATAAATGGTAAAAAAATAAAAATATGTATATGTGTACCAGTAAATATATATATTTTTTAAATATGTAAAGATGTAACTACTTTTTTATGTTGTGTTAAATAAATGGCACCTACTTTTTTTCAATATGTATTGTGGGATCTTTTATATCCACCAGAACTACCATCAAATTAGTCTGATGGGGCCTCAGTTTAACATCTGATCCAAAAGACAATGCACTCATGAGTGCAGTACCCCCATTAGGCTGCACTGCAGTGTCAGCTATCAATCTACCTGATACAAGAATAGAACCCCCAACATTCTCCACCAAAACTGAGTGTGCTACCTGTTGCAACACTGGCAATGCACATTTTGCCCATTTTTTCCTTATTGTAGGAGGTAGTGTTCCACATTTTGGTAAAGGAAGGTTGAGAGCTATGTGGACCATAGATCTGTTCTATCATTTGCAGGCATGCTGTTTTGAGATGTTATCATTAAGCATTTGCTCTACTGAATATCCTCTTCATCTGTCTATACAGATATGTTTAAAATCACCCATTATTAAGATCAAATCATTGTGTTCTGATTTATTGAGGTGGTTGAGCAATTTCTGCTTTTCTGCTTGAATGTCTACCTCTCCTGAATGTTTCAGCCCATATGAGCAGCTTAGGTTCAGATCATGATGAAAGCTTCATTTTTTTACATTGTACTCTGATTGCTAGGAATCTGTCAGTAATTTTGATGACATCCCTGAATGCCTTCAGAAAGCTCTTTGCTACACTGCCCTTACAACCCATCTCTTAGGCTCTTGGGTGCACAGAATATCCAGTCTCCTGCTTACTGTCTCATTATCCACTTCCAACCTACATCCCAGCAGGGATCCTATATTCAGTGAGGAAATCTAGTTTGTTTTTGACAGGTTGCTGGGTTTTATAGTCAACTTTTGTTTAAAAGAGCTATCCCAGGTGACCCATTCTGAGCCACTGGACATTGGCTAGCCAGTGGCTTCTTGATCCAGAGATGCCGAGCTTTATGGTAGAGACACAGTAAAATCATATAGGTGGTCCATAGACCCCTTTGACCATTAGCATGGGTCTCTGGTGGGCTACTCTGACCTACATAGCACCGGCATATATTCATGACTTTTTTCACCATTAGTCGATAGGACCATATTACCTATAGCAAACTACTGTGTGGCTAGTACAATGTGGCATGTAGCCTGTGATCTGTGTTCTCTTATCTGAAGGACACTGCCATCAGAATTGGCCTAAAGCAGTTGGTCCAACATGATTCTCTCCCAAAAGGTATTATTTTAGCTTCATAGATCCATAGGATCATAGGTATTTATTAAACTATTGCTATGTGAGAATTTTAAAAAACATAGCCTTACATTCCCATGGTAGTTATTTGGCATTTGTGCTTTATATATGAGTAACCCAGGGATGGACAGAACAAGAATATTTTTGGTCATTTACTTGTTGCCCCTATCAGTGAGGGACAAGGGTGCTAAACCAGGGCTGAGTTAGCAGTTTTCCATCTATTTGTCCAAATTATATTTGAATAAAGTAAAAGAAGTACTTTGTTTTAAGAGAAGTAGAAGGCAGTTATATATACACTGTATACTCTGTGATACACACTTATCCCTCCAACATGTTGTATTTTTTTTGCAAAAGAGATTGATATCCCTTGAGCTGGTGTTCACACTACCACTGGACTTGCAAATGTGTAATAGGTCAGAAAGGATGGTGTCTGTTAAGGCTCTGTGTGGAAGGAAGAGGTAACCTCTTAGCAGTCTCTACGAAACCAAGAAGAGGAACAAGGCTTTTAAATGGTCTGCATAGCTTTTCTGATTTAGGCCTTTAATATTTTTAGTGAGAAAGCATTGCACTCTTTCCAGTTGTGACAGGTATTTGGATGGGTTCATACCAAAAGGAGCATTATACTCAAAGAGAGATGAGTACAGGTACAAAGATTACATAATTTCACCTGCACATCTTACCTTTAGATATAAGCTGTGCAATGAAAGGGACTGGACAAGAATCTCTTCATTATATTTATTTGTTTATTTTCTTTTCTTGCAAACTATGTTGTACATCTAGTTTATATTTAAAAGACTACTATAAACTGCTTATGTATTACATGTCGCAATAGGTGTCGATTCAACTAGTATTCTCCAGTTGTTCTTTAGACTACAGTTTCATTGCCATTTGATAAATGTTATCTTACAGGAGAATTGGGAAATTAGAAAGAAGAAGCTTTCAACAATCTCTACAAATAAAGATGAACAGGCTTGCCGTTAGGGTTGCCACCTCTCCAGGATTGCCCTGGAGTCTCCAGGATTTTTAAAGCATCTCCCATCTCTTGGAAGTAATTCAAAAAACTCTGAAATGTCCAAGAATAATGACATTACACTCTTGCTTAACTGGAACTCAAGCAACCGGCATTCACTCACACATGATGGTGCTCATTGTCTCTCTCTCAATCTCTCTCACTCTCACATACACACACACACATACACACACACACACACACACACACACACACACACACACACACACACACACACACACACACACACACACACACAGTCACGTTCTCATTCATACCTGCATTCATTCACACATCGCAGTCAGTCTCCCGATCTCAGATACACACACAGTCACTTCCTCATTCATACCTGCATTCATTCACACATTGCACTCAGTTTCCTGATACACACACACACACACACACACACACACACACACACACACACACACACACACACACACACACAGTCACTTCCTCATTCATACCTGCATTCATTCACACATTGCTGTCACTGTCTGTCACACGCACATGACACACACCCACTTACGCTTTCATTCATACATCACTGTTTCTCTCTCTGTCACACGCGTGCAGCCGCACACCCACTTACCTCTTAACGGTACAGATTTTCTCAGAATGTCCAGATTTTTGCCTCATATTTTTGGTCTGTTTCTCATAAAATTCTGGTTTTCTTGCATAATAGTGGAAAATAATTAAAGACTGAAGTTAGAAAATAATGACAGACATTTGAATTTCAGACGTCTTACCCTTCAGAAATTTCATGCTAATGCAAAACCTGTTATTCTATCAACTTTCTAAGTTTGTAAGAGCAATATTTAAAACTTGTCCCTATTTTTGGGTCTTCATCCCACTTTTATTTATGCCTTTGTCTAGATTTCTTGCTCTAAGAGCTTGAGAGGTATGCCACTTGACTTACGCATTCATTCACACACCACACTCACGCTCCCGATCTCTCTCTCACACACACACACACACACACACACACACACACACACACACACACACACACACACACACACACAAACTCTCCTGCTCCATGGCTCTGAATCTCTTGGAGCAAGAAATCTGGACAAAGCCATAAATAAAAGTGGGACAAAGTCCCAAAAATAGGGACAGTTTTTAAATATTGCCCATTATTTACTGCTTTGTCCAGATTTTTTGTTCTTAGAGTTAACTCTCTAGCAACCAGAAGCGACATTATCCGGCATCTACCAAGAATAGGGGAATAAAAAAGCTGCTTAACCATTTCCTTAATTTTATTATGTATTTCACTTTCTTGGGTTGGTTTTCCAAACAAGAAATTTCTTATCCATAAAAAACTTAACAGCTCTACGTCTACATGTTTTTGGGTGTGGCTGGACTACCATCCATGTATGACACCTTAAGATCAACCTTATAGCTGCCTGCTGCCCTGGAAGCAGAGTCTGTACTGTCCCAATCCCTATGGGTGCTGGATACCTTAGAGTCTACTGCACTTAATTTGTTGCCTTGACTGCACTGCAGATGATCAATAAAACCTCTCAAGTCACAATGGCTGAATCAAACCAATCGGATTCTGAATCTGAAAGTTGTATAAAGGCAAAAAAGAAGTATCACTGTTCACTCAATGTTGAATGGTTAAAAGAAGATGATTTTAAGGATTGGTTGGGTAAGAAAACAGTTTGAAGCAGAATGCAAAATTTGCCATCACACATTTTTAGTAAAGTAAGGGGGACACAGATCAGTAGTAGTGCATGCAGCATCAGAGAAACATAATAAAAATATGAAGCAGATTAAGCAAAATACAGTCATGATGAGCTTCTTCAGAAAACCAAACACCAAAGAGAACAATCTTATAACAGCTGCTGAAGTAACTCTAACTTACCACAGTGTTAAGCATCATCACAGCTATGCAAGTCAAGACTACGGTAACAAGATAATGGGAACTATTTTCCCAGACTCTAGTATTGCAAAAAAGATTGCTTTCAGCAGAATGAAAGCAACTAATATAATTGAAAATGTTCTCGCTCCTGCTTCACAAGAAGCTGATCTCTTACTTACAAGAATCAAAGTACTTTTCAATAGCAACTGACTCTTCAAACAAAGGAAGCATTAAACTTTTTTCCAGTTAAAGTGCAGTATTTTTCAAAACAAGAAGGAATAAAACATGGTTTACTAGATTTTTATGAAGATTCAAATGAAAGCAGTGAGGTGATAATGGGTAGATTAGTTGAAGTGACAAAGAAAAATAGATTGGACATAAGCAGAGTGTCTGTATTTTCTGGGAATATTGCTGCAGTGAATTTTGCCAAGAAGATTTCTGTGTATGAGAAACTGAAAAAAATTCCGAACTCATTTTGGAAAATTGCAAGTACCATACTTTGCATAATTGTGTTAAACAGGCATGCAAAACTTTGTCAATGGATGCTGAAATTCTTATTCTCAGTTTATGCTGAATTTTCCAGATATGCCAAATGAACTGCACAGCTCCAGTCATTTTTCAAGTTGGTCAAACTTGAGTAACAAGACATTCTTCGTCATGTACCAACGAGATGGTTATTATTACTTCCAGCACTTGAAAGAATACTTCTAGTATGGCCTGCTTTGCAGTCTTACTTTGCTTCATGGGGAGAAGAAGAATGCCACAAAGTAATTTGGGATGCCTTTAGAGACCAAGAAAGTGAGTCCATACCTAGACTATACTGCTGTTTCTTACACAATGTTATGCAAGTCTTTCAAAGTAGTGTGCTAATGTTAGTCAGATCAAACTACTGGTTCTGAACTGCATGATATTATGGATGGAGTAAGAAAATTGCAGATTGCAAGCAAGACAAATTTTATGGAAAGGCTGCTGCAGACGTGCTTAAAAGAATTCTACAGGATAAGAAAAGCACTTTGAAGCTGATGCTGATCAATTCTATAAGTGTTTAAACTACCTAGACAAGTGGTATAATTACCAGGATTCAGAAGTTCAAGCAATGAGAGCTTTAACCTTGAAAGAACCAGTGATGTGGAGCTTGTTCGAAGAACTGGCAGACAAGTTGCTCATTGACTATGACAACTACTATATTCTATATTCTGTGTGACGTTCAAACAGAGCTGGTGGAAAAAATTAATGAGTGGTCAATCGATGGAAGGATGTTTTTGCAAAATTTCACACATAGGAAGTGTGGTGAGGAACTCTTTAAAGTTGTATCCTTCGCATTTTCTATACCTGTGTCAAATTCTTCATGTGAATGAACTTTCAGTATGATGAATTCTTTGTGGACCAAAGAAAGACATCATCTGGGACTTGGTATTTTGCGAGCTGAGCTGGAGGTGTGTGAAAATTTGAGGTACAGTTGTTCTCAGTTTCATGAATTCTTGATGAAGACACCTAAATTGTTGATGGCTGCAAGATCTGATCATAAATATACTTTAAGCGCAAGTAGTTTTCATGATTCTACCAAAGCAGACAGAATGAACATTTGAATAATTAGTTTAAAGTTGTATTATTGTTTTGAACTTTTCCTGTACATAATATTTGTTGTACAGTCATTATGAATATTAACATATGAAAGACTGATAATTCACTTAACAACTAGAACACTGATAAATACAGAAAAAACAGCAAACGAAAAGTGATTCCAAAATTTACTAAAATCCATGAGCACATACAAGGCTTTAAGCGCTTTTCGTTTGCACTGAAGCAAACTTCTTCAGAAGACCTTGCAAATAAAATCACTACAATTTAAAATACATCACTGCTTACATCACAAACATGATTGCTGTACAGGAAAACAGCTTAAAGTTGTAAAACCATATAAACCAAAACTCACTGCAGTAATACCAATTTACACAGTTGTAACCTTTCATGTTGTGTCTTATCATAAAACATCTCGAAAAGGCAGAATACATGAAAGTGGTAATAAAAATTAAAAAGTGTGATAAATATAACACACTAATTAAATCACCTGTTCTTAAGCAATAATAAGGAAATACAATACTAAAATAATACTAAAATAACATCAAATAAGTGGAAATCCCACTTTAACCAGATCCTTTTAAAACCTGGCACAAACCATAATATCTTGTAGCATGGAACATACTATCTACCAAGACTTTTATTTTTCAAAATACAACTGATAGAACACAGGTCATTCAGACCAGGGGGTTTGCATTTGAAAGACTGATAGTCTCTGAGTCAGACAGCACTTAGGCCAAACAATACAGTTTGTGTGTAACATTAAAATAGAATCTCCAGGAATTAGTCTTATGTGAGGTGGCAACCCTACATGCCGTAACCGCCAATCTGCTGTTTTCACACTGGGGACAGCTATCTCCTCACTTCTCTGAAGTGGTTTATTTACTTGATCAGCTTGAAGGTACCTGTAAAGCAAACCTTTCTGCTTATATCACACACACACACACACACACACACACACACACACACACACACACACACACACACACACACACACACACACATGCATTAGCTGACCTGCAGTGACCGTACTCGTTTCCGCCACAGAATATTATCTGATTGTATTTTGAATCTCACTCATTCTTAAAATGTTATTGATTTGAGTTACCCATTGCATCTGTTATGATGCAATTGTTGCAGTGAAGTAATGTTATCTATATTTTTGATCCTTCCCATTACAACTAAGCAGTCTGACATTAGCTTTTCTCTTTTTTGTTTAATAGAAACAGAGTGTTCAACAGACTAAACCAGTTCTTTCATACAGTTGAATATTTCTGCAATGTTCTTTCAGTTACATTTATACCTTGAGGCTTTATGTGTTGCTTAAAGTTTGAGAATATCAGAACATTCTGTGCTCCAGATTATAATTGATTTTGTCGGGTGGCACTGCACCCTTTCTAGAAATTTCATTGTTATTAAAAGAAGACACTAAAACAAAACTAAAACAGGGCATGTAACTTGAAATTATACTTTTGGAATGATATACACTGAATGGATGAATGTTTTCTTCATTAATGTTAATGACTCTGTGAGCACTGAGCTTGTGTATCTTGTTACCTGGAGATGTTGCCATCCTAGACTGGAATGATTGAGACATAAGCTGTGACATTAAAGAAAAAAGGCTGTTTCTTTGCATTACCAGATAAACAAATTCCTCCCCTATCTAATCTGCAGATGAGGTACTTGCTCCTTCTAACTTCTCCTTCCATTTCTTAGCAAAGAATCTGTTACAGTTTCCCCATCATTCTCAAGTTCATCCTGGCTTCCCAAAAGTCCTTATGACTTCCAGCATCCATTAAAATATATGTGGTTATGTCATCAGACAACAAGATGATTTTATTTACACCTCCAGTGAGAATATCATAAGAAATAGTTGGTTGTGCTTATCATGAAGGATGGTTTTTCAGATACAGCCAGTGCAACATAGTATCAGACAATCAGATATTGTCTTTTATTGTTACATGTTGAGGGCTGTTTTTTTTTTATTATTATTATTTCAATTCATATAATTCATACTCATGTTACTAAGCTGTAAAACTATAATGAACTTGCTGAGCAAGGCCTGCTGTAATAAACCAGAACAGTTTTCTTGCCTTCTTAGAACACAAAGTGGCTAATGTATTTGTGGGTGTGGACTGTTAATTAAAATAATGCCAGAGTGAGTCTGACCTGTCCTATTTAAAGTTTGTTTCTTGTTCACTTCACCAATTTTTTTCTGTCATGAAGGGAACAGATAACATTTACTCTTGGAAAATGTATTCCGAAATCAGTGGGGGGTAAAATATTTTTGCCAGTGGTCTTGCTTCTTCCCAACAGCATAAATCAAATGCATTAAGTTGGAATTTTCATATTATCCACCATCTGTGTTATAAGCTGTTGATATACCCAACACACCAATTCTAAATCTGTTTGAGTAATATGTCATTGTGTTTTATTGAAGGGGTAAGTGAAAAAAGCAATGCTTATCACCTTCTACAGTCGACCCTCACTGAGCTACCTGAATCTTAATACCCCCCCTTCCTTTTGCATATTATTATTTATTTATTTGTTTATTATATTTGTTTATCAGGTTAGTGGCCTGATTCTACAGGACCCATTTCAGCCAGTGCTCAATAATATAGAATAGAATAGAATGAAAAGGTTCAAAAGCTATATGTTACAGTGTAGTACATTTAAGAATAGTTGCAATGCGATATTTTAAAATACGTTCAAGAAATATTAATATAGAGTTAGAAAGTGCATAATTTACATTTCCTGGGATTCAATAAACTGCATGTAGGCTTCGCACAGATCCTACACAGTGTTTACATGTTAGTGCGACGGTGCATGGCATGTGGCAGCGCTCAGTGCATATTAATGAGGTGTGGTGTGTCTAAACTAGGTTTTGTGGCTTGCACCAGTGTTGCTGGCTGCAAAACCTTGTAAGCAAATGCAGATAGCAATTCCATGCAAGGCAGAGCACCTACGGTGAGCAGATTTGCGTAGAATGCCACAATGATCCCCAGGGCTTTACAAATAACTTTCATTCTGTTAGTGCAACACATCTGAACAGATGCCAACTTAATGACAGGACATAACCAGTAATAGGGGCATATCTGACATAGATGTCAAATAGGATGTGTTAGAATAAAACAGTCACAACCTCTTAGAGCAAGAAATGTGGACAAAGTCATAAAAATGGGGGTAAAAGAGCCAGAAATAGGGACAGATTTTTAATATTACACTTCCAAACTTAGGAAGTAGATAGAATGTATAGGTGGTACATTAGTATGAACTTTTTAAAGAGCATGAAGTTTGAAACTCAAATGTCAGTCATCAGTTTCTGACTGCACTCTACAATGACATGCCAATTATTTGCCAGGGGAAAAAAATTATGAGAAAAGATCACAAATATGAGACAAAAACTGAACATTCTGGACAGATCAGGACAGTTGAGAGGTATGCACTTAAATGTATGTAATACTGAGTCACAGCAGTCCAAAGATCATCCTAGTAATATGGCAGAAAGCTACATATTTGATAAGTAAAACATTTGGACATCCAGGGAATATCTGGACAGTTGAGAGGTATGAATGTGAAGTATATTGTCCAAGCACAGTGCAGGACAGTGTACCTACAGTGGACAGTATTATAATATCACATTCCTGGCATTCTGTACTGAAGCTGTGTTAATGATCTGTAACAGGACATGGGACTGCCATGTAAAATGATTACTTGGGGAAGTGTGTGTATTGAATAGGAACACACAGATGAACTGTAGGAATGAACAAAGGGAAAGAGTATAGGTGAAACTCCCTCATGTACAGCAGTGGACAGCATGTCAATGGAAGACGGTTTTAGCAGCAACAGCAAGCACATATCTATATGGTACAGTACGGACCACCCAGTGAAAATGTGTTGCCTATGATTGTCACACAAGGTGACATAACAATAGGGAGGATGTCTGTGTGAGATAAGCATCCTTACATGAATAATGCAGAGGGCATCTATCAGGGATCTGACATATAATTGGGGTAGGGTGCATACTAGGAAGCTGTGTAAACTGATATCCCTGAATATGAGTGTACTCTCAGTAGAGGTCTCCAGGAAGGTGGCCACAGCTAAAGGATCACAACAAACATTACAGGAACTGACCACAATTATAGCCAATATCAGAATAATACCACCAATAATCCCATGCCTCTGACATAACACATGTGGAGTGATAACAGATGAGCCTGCACACACACACACACACACACACACACACACACTTGACAACTATTATGATACATCCACACTTAATGAGGGTAACCACACACACTGTCCTGGTACTGTATTATTTGCAGGAGGTGTTAGAAGGGACACTGCTATACTTGTATGTGACAGTATGGGCAATACAGGCTAGCTGCCTTGTGTGCATGGCATATATCTATGGCACAGTCCAAAATGTCACAAATGATATACATGCCATTAATGTTGTCAAACACCTATGTACACAGTGTGTGCATAAGGTGAACAGGTAGCACACATGCATCTGGTATAACAACTTGATTGGTGTTCTGCACCATTAGACAGCCATGTATATTCTACAGAAAGAATACCTAGGTACGGCCAATAAGCTGTGTTACAGCTCACTGTGACAAAGGTGGTACACTTCAGTTACACATCACTGGGAGATGTGTAGGGAGGTACATGAAGAAGGGCACATTGTACACAGTTATTGGTGTGATGAAGGCTGGGAACCATGAAGGTATTATGGCCTCTGATGTGCATGTCCTTCACATACTCAGTACTTATGTTACATTCAAGGGAGTAGTCAGCACTGTGACCACATGCAGGTGGATGTACCACTTACCCTCTACCCCAGGACACAGGTCATATACCTATTGGTCTGATTATAGGGTGTGATGTCCACATTATACTTGGGTGGTGTCTCTGTTTCCTGATTCAATAAGTCCCGCCATGTGTCTTGTCAATGCAAATGTTGCCATGGCTCTGGCAGCAGTCTCTGGTATGTGTTGATACTGCCTGCATTATTCTAATATCACAGTCGTAGTCAATGATTGCCCACAAGCTGTAGTCCTTCAGGCAGCTGTTTGGCCACAGCATGTCTATGTCATCTGTGATGTCCATCACTTAACTAATGGACAGGAAAGGGCCTAGCAGGCACCCCTGATATACTGACCTGATCACTGGACCTGAGATATATGTCACATCACACATTTTGACATAGTAAGATGCCATGTATGTTATACACTGGTCTACACATTTGGTTATTTATATATTAATTTATTTAACATTTGTTTACCGGGGAAGTCCGACTGGGAAAATTTGCCTATTTTCAGAGGAGGCCCGTGGAGAAAAGCTCCATGTAATAACAACATAACAGTATTTTAAACAATAGTGAAACAATCAGAGAAATGATAGTAATAAATCACATAATAACTTCTTATTACAGTTCAAGTTAGCAATAAAGCTAACAGGATCACTCAGTAGCACATATTTTGACAGTTACTCTTAGTATCAAGAAATCATTTAGTGGAGTAGTGTCTCAGAGATACACCAGCTTAATATACAATGAAGTAGTGTTTGAGCTATAACTGTTTGGTACTGTTTATGTTTATATAGCTGTTTATGGCTACATATGACAGTGTTGACTGAATACCTCAGTGTGGCTTTGTGTCAAATGTCTTGACCTGTTAAAGCTTCACAAGATGATACTATTGTCATCATGCGAGCCCTCAATGACCTCTTTGAGAACATCTATCAAATGTAATGGACCTGATGTAGCAGTAATGACTCACAAAGGTCTGTTTGCACACACCTGGAATATTACTAGTGTACATGAAGAAGAGGTCGACGACATGTTGGTCTACTTCATAATCGAGGATAGTCAGGATGTCTTTATACATGCATGCATCAGGTGCTTTTCCCCCAACTCAGATGGATGCATGTTGATGTACACCCTTGTATGGGAACATAGGTCATGTGGAGGGTGTGTTGCATACCTCTCAAGTGTCCAGATTTTTGTCGCATATTGTTGGTCTTTTTTCAAAAAAATGTGGTTTTCCGATTAGTGGCAAATCATTAAAGATTAAAGTTAACAAATAATGACAGACATTTGAGTTTCAGACTTCATACCATTCAGAAAATCCATCCTAATGTAAAACCTGTTATTCTAGTAACTTTGCAAGTTTGTAAGAGCGATATTTAAAAATTGTCCCTATTTTGGGGCTTTCATCCCACTTTTATTTATGGCTTTGTTCAGATTTCTTGCTCTAAGAGGTTGAGAGGTATGGTGTGTTGAACTGTGTATTCAACCATATCAGAAAGGTATATGTGATAGGTCATGCCATAGGTGATCTGTGATGTTGTCACAGCACATTGAGTCCATGTGATAGGCGTGGATGAAGGTAAGACAGTGCATGCTGCCTATTGTGATCTAGCCTAGGATTTCATGCAGCTGTCATTGATACCCCCCCCCCCCCAAGCTGGGGATTAAACCTTATGTCAGTTAATGGCTAAACAACTAGCTCACTGACAGAATACCTCATGTGAAAGTTAGTGACTCAACCTGTACCAATAGAGTTGTCATCATTGGCAAACCCCAGGGATCTGTGCTTGGCCCTTCACTGTTTGAGCTGTATTTCATGACAGATCAGGCTAAAGTATATGGCCTTTGGCTTACCAGCTTTGCTGATTCTTGCATAGTGTGTGCAATCATTGAGTCCACTAGTGATAATAACATAGTACATGAGGAGCTAACACACATAACTGAATGGTGAAAAAGGCACATGATGTACAAATGAATGTACAAATGTGTGTTTATAATGTTGTCCCTGTAAAAAGTGGAGTTAAGTGTTAATCACAGCATTGACAACAGTCCTGCTATGCAGAAACCCAGTGATGCAAGCACTGGAAACACATTTAGATATCTGAACTTTGACGACCAAGTGTCCACACTGATATTGAAAGCCTATGTTGTGGACATAAGTCACACTATCATATTGAGATCTTAGGATTATATTACAGCACTGTAGTCAAACCTTATCTCAGCACTAATACAGTATAATGCTGCTTTTTACATGTACCTCACCAGACACATTTAGAAACTGGAAAGACCACAGGACTTTCTCAGCAAGGTAACACAAGGTCAACACTCCATGTCATGATGTATGTGGATAGACTAAAAGCCATGTCACTGTAAACTTTATTTTATAGGATGAGGTGACTTTTGCCTGGTCCCTCAAGCCAGTCTCTGACCCTGCCCTGGTGGAAGTACTGCATATCCAAAAATGTGATATAGCTGATGACATCAGCCGTGTCTATTGAGAAGAAGATAACAGTGACCCACATGCTGGTGTAAAATGCTCTCTGTAATGTCAAGCAACAGCATAGACACACACACACACACACACACACACACACACACACTGACTGGGGTGAGAATAGAACCCCTACCTAAGTACCCAGACTACAGAACATAGTATTTTATGCAAGTATCACCACTGAAGTCTGACTTGGGGTGTGTCAGACAACACTTTATAACTAATGACATCAGCAGTGTCTGTTGAGGAGAAGATAACAGTGTCCCACATGCTGGTGTAAAATGTTCTCTGTAATATCAAGCAACAGCTCACGCACACATACACACACCCAGTTGACTGCAGTCAGAACAGATCCCCTACCTATCTAAGTACATGAACTACAGAACACAGTACTTAATGCAAACACCACAGTGCAAGTCTGATTTGTGCAGGAGTGCAGATGAACTTATATTAGATGTCATCAGTAGGCCATGGTGGAGACAAAAGGTTGGGAGGCCTGTATGAAATGGATGTGTAGGCATGAACAAGTATCAACATACTGTTATTGCATGGCATTGGAGCAGTAGCTGTGTGATACATACTTCTGCTCTGCTGTCTAAACACATACACACACCAAGGTGACTGAAGTCAGAACAGAACCCATACTTATCTAAGTACATGGACTACAAAACACTGTAATTAATGCAAGAGGAACATCACAAGTCTGCTTTATGCAGGAGTGCAAGTGAACTTATAGTAGATGACATCAGCAGGCCATGCAGGAGACAACAGGTTGTGAGTCCAGCATTGGCGCATAGCTTCATAGGTTAATATGAGGCTACTAGTCTAATAGCACCAGGGTCTTTAGAAGCCTAGCTGTGTAAAGACACAAGTACCCTTATTGAGCATAGTTGGATGGTTGTTTTTAGCAGAGCTTGTTTGTGAGCAGCACCAACTAGCCCTGTCCATGATGGACACAGGAACCAGCCCAAAGGTGACTTTACAATCACCCAACTAGTTGTCAAGTTTGTGCTTCAACGGGGTCACTGAGGAACACTGTCTCACATGTAGTGGGAAACTATTACAAAGGAGTGTAAATAATTGTGGGATATATCTGTCTCCCCAGCGTGTTCTGTTTATGTCACAGGCTAGGTTGCGAACCCTGCGGTAAATTATTGTTGTCCCATTTGAATTGCAGATGTCCATAATTTCCAGAAGGACAGGATCTGAGACTGTTCTGCAGGACGGCCATAGGTCACCTCTCAGCAGCATCCATGATACTGAGTACAGTGACAGATATGTTAGTCTTTCCATGTATGTCATGTTTGGAGGCCTAGGAGTCTCCCAGGCTCAACCCATCTTCTCTCTAATTACTGCAGGTGTCTGGTGAGGTATAGACAGATATGAGCATTGTACTCCATTATTGGTGTGATGATGGTAGAGTACAGCAGAGGTATAACTACCCTGGTCCTGGATGTGATGTCCATATGTATGATGCATGCAGTGCAGATAGTGTATGTCACCACTATGGGCACACAGTGATGAAAGTGTAGATTGCTGTCAACATGTGTTCCCAAATCTCACAACACTGTGTTTGAGCTTAGGGGGTGCTATGTATATCATAATTAACAGCGGTTCTTCATTGACAAGGTAAAAAAGAGTCAATGCATGCCTAAAGTTCAGTCTATGAGTTTGTCACCAGTCATCAGTCTGTATCAGCCCCTACTATAATATGTTACCATCACTGGGAGGCTCTACATGACTGTATCCAGTTAACAGTCATCTGCAAACTTGGTAAACAACAGGCCATCTACTGTTGCCTGTGCTTCAGGGAAGTATTCCCAAACAATTGAGGGTCCAGCACTGATCCTTGTGGAATTCCACTTGTGAATGTGCCAGTGGTGGGGGTGCAGTCCCCAGCTTTGAGAGTGTGTGTTCTGTCAGTGAACCAGTTGACTATCCATCTACTACTGTATGGCCTAATTCCCAGATGGGAGATATTCACTATGAGACATGAATAGGCGATAGCATCAAAGGCCTTGGATAAATCAACATAGGTGATATGTCCTGTTATCTCTCATCCATGTCTTTGGGGTCAAGGTCCAAGAAGTCCACAAGGGTCAATAAGCAAGATCTACACTTAACAAAACCAAAATGGAAAGTGTGTTCAAGGTCACCTATGTCCCTGTAGATATGGTCCACGTTGATTCCTGCACTAGCTTTGCAGATAAGGCTTTTTAGGCATATGGGTCAATAGTTGAAATTCTGCATGTTACCAGATTGATGTGCATTGCATAGCACACAGTTTATATTACATTTTGTAGTGTGGTTGATGTATGTGTGTAAAAAGTACTGAGACCCCAAGATTGTAATACTTGCAGAGTGCCAACACATGGATATATTTTAAATATCTGACAGATAGTTAAATAGGGTCCTCAGTTTGTAATGTTTCTACATGTAATTTCATATCATACAAAGAAAATAGACAATAAACAGCAGTAATACTGCATTTCCATAGTGCAGCAAGCAGCAGGATTGCTTGACGGTTAGTAAAGTGCATACATGTGTGAGATATACATACTTGTGCGCTGCTAAGCAGTGCGCAAACATAAGTAGCATTGTTAAAGTCTGACGGTTAGTACTGAGTATCTGAAATACACCTGCTACTTAACTGACACTGTGGCAGTACAATGTTAATGTAGTTAATGAAGTGATACATTCTTTTTGTGGACTAGATGGTACTGAGTTCAAATACAACTGTATCTAATATATTTAACTACCTTCATATTATAGTTGCTGTGCTTTGGTGTGCATTGAGCACCATCATGCAATAATGCATTAAAGAAAAGAAATGGGGAAGATAGGATAGTGGTGAAATGGGGAGAAAACAGTGGGAAGAACAAGTGGAAAGCAATACAGAAATGTGCAAGAGGGAGGTAGGAAAAAATTATAGCTACCCATTTCTTCAACAATAAAAACTCATAATATATGCAGAATATTAGCTGAATTTGGACTGTCACCTCCAGAGAGAGGGGTGACCACAACACAATTATGTTGTATAGCCAACTGGACTGAATTAAATGCAAGAAGACATGTGTATGAAATGGAGAGGTATGTATGGGACAATTTTTTCTTTTGTGGGATAGGTGCAATTTTATTTTTGAGAGAGAGAGGAATGTTGGGGCAGGGATGTAGGTATATCTGGATCTGATAAGTTGGGTAGGTGAGGAAGCAATTACAGACAGACAAGACAAACAAGATGAGAGACAGAGCAGTGATGGACACAAGAGATTGGTGGGCACCATTGATGGGGTTAGGGTGGGGACATCCAGGATCCATGGTCATTAAGCTGGGTGACAGTGAGAATCGAGTCCTCATCCACATAACTCTCATCACTGTCACCTGACTTCAGCATTGGCTGTAGAGCTTGATTTCTCCTTCCCCTGCTCCTGGTACTAAGTAAAATGAGGGACAGCAGCCTCTCCAGCCAGTGTAGGAGTGCACCAACAGTGTGGTGCAAAAACCAATGCATCATCCCTGGCAACTCAGTGTGGGTGATAAACTCACTACCTCTGCTCCCGGTGGGAACCATTGGACTATCCTCTGGGGCAGGACTACCTGAGGGGGCAAGTAGTGCAGTGGCAGCAGAGGTGGTGCTCCCAGGTGGGTTCCTAGATGTGCTGGGCAACGGTGCAGTAACCAGTGAATTGGGGGCAGGTGGATCCTCTGGGGCTGGCCTACTCCACTGTGCTGTGGAACTTTTCATGATGTGGTACACACAGATGACATGGACACATTTTTGTGACATGTAATAAGATAAAACAAAAAAAATTAGAAAAAAAATAAAATAAAAAGAGAGATAAGGGTTGGGGTGAGAGTTAAAAAAAGAAATATGATTAGTACCTTCATTTGTAACATACAATGCATTAATACAATTATTTGACTCTATTATCTTAACCTTTACTGTTATGACTATCACTCCCTAACAAATAACTTTTTCTTTCAAGACTACCAGCTCCTAAAAGATGCACATTATACTGCAGATTATAGCAAGTACTCCTTTACATGTGCATATATTGCACATATGCATTTTCCAGTTATATAGATTACAGTTTACAGCATGGCATGCGTGCCACTGATATAGAGATTTTACTTTAAACCTTTACTTTACACATAATTGAAGAATTAAGAGTATTGAATATTTGGGAAGTGTGGTATTTGAACCCATAACCTCTGATTAAAGTCTAATATTGTACTGTTGGTTTGTGCTACAGACTAATGCATGTAAACTCACTTTTACAGTTGAGATGTGCATGCTCAATTTGATACAGCTCTATAAAATATTAAGAAAGCAATCTTTGACTTTTAATGAACAGAACAAACACCATTATGAATACCAGTCTTGCCTATATTCAGCTTTTAAGCCTTACAAGTACTCTCTGTAGTTGATATTTACACATATGTGGGATGTCCGCAGTCCTATATTCCGCAAACCAAGCATCAAGGGTATCCCTCTTCTTGCAATGTAGGTCACTAAAGTGGTGGCTACATTGGTCATCAATCCACAGGGTACCGGTGGCACTGGATACAGCCTGGGCCAAACTATCCCAAACTTCCAACTTTGACTGGGACCCAGAATAGTCCCACTGTAGCAACCTGGCACTGTGGTGTTTAACTAGGAATCCACTAAAATCTTGGATTCCTGGACACCCCATCTCTGTGCCCCAAATCTCACACCCTCTCCACAAACAAGTGCCATGGCTATCACAGATCAAGAGCAATGGAGACTGATAGTTTCCCACCAATTCCACTTATTATGTTTACTGGCAGTGCGTACACTGTTTAAAAATGTTGCACACCACTTTCTATCATGAAACATGGTGCTCGGCAGTGCGCACCCCCAAGTCCTGTGTTTGCACAATGGTAAATGGCATGCAACAGTGGCAAGCTGTGAAAAATTACATAATTGCAGTTGCAATTATGTGGGTTATTGGATGTACAAACAGTTGTATATGTGTGTTAGGCAAATGTGAAGGCCATGCCAGTCCAGATAGCAGAAAAATACTTATAGGAATATAGCACACACTATACACATAGTCATATATTTGATAATAATGTGATGATACATAATGGGAATTGGAGCAAAAGTAAAACTGTATGGAATATGCTGTGTTTGAACCCAGGGTATGTCTATGGTAGTCCTAAACTTACACCTGTTTCCACAAGAGGATTGAGAAAACACTTGTCTATGTTGCACTTCACTAAAGTCATGGTCCTGTCTGCTTCTTGGGGGGTACAGTTGCCCAGTTCACCAGATGAACAAAGCCAAACCTTGCATTATGTTTTTCTGCATTTCCTGTGTTTGCGTTAAGTGGTACATCTCATAAACACTGGCTCAAGAAAAAGAAAAAAGAAAGAAAGAGAGAGAGAGAGAGAGAGAAAGGATTTGAACCTAGTACCATCTGACCCCAAAAATGAATGTATTAATGCATTAACATGTGCTGCCACAGAGTCATTTAAGCAGCAGGTGTGTTTCATAGACTCAGTACTAACTGTCAGACTTTAGCAATGTGGCTCCCATTTGCACACTGCTTAGCTACATGCAAACGTGTTTCTTGCATATGCATACACTTTGCTAACTGTTGCACAAACCCACTGCTTGCTGCGCTATGAAAAATGACACATTATTAAGTATTACTGCTGTTTATTGTCCATTTCTTGTGTATGACATGACATTACATGTGGAAACATTGTAAATGAAGGCTGTATCTCACACTATGTCACATATTTACAATACAGCTATGTGTTGCCCCTCAGGCACTACAACCCTGGTGTCTCAGTACTTTTTCCACACATATACCACCTGTGCTATAGAAAGTAATATCACATGTTTGCAATGGGATGTCTGGTGCAGCGGTAGCATTGTCACCTCACAGCAAGAGATTTTCTGGTTTGATTCTCAGCTGGAGTGCCTTCTGTATGGAGTCTGCATATCCTCCCTGCACTCGTGTCATTTTTTTCTGGGTACTCCGGTTTCCTCCCATGTTACAAAGATACATTTCTGGAGCATTTCTCCCCGGGCCTTTGTTCCATGTCAGACTTTCCCAGTAAACAAATGTTAAATAAAAAATAAAATAAAATGTTGTGCTATATGCAATGCCCATCAGTCTTTTAACATGCAGAACAACAACTATTGACCCGTAAGCCTAACAAGGCTTATCTGCAAGGCAAGGCTTGGGAAGGGATCAGCATGGACCTTATCCACAGGGTCATAGGTGACCTTCAACACACTTGAGTTGACCCATGTTGTGCTTGTCAAGGGTAGATTTTGCTTATTGAATCTCGTGGACTTCTTTGATACTGACCCCAAAGATCTGGATAACAGATAACAAGACATACCCCCTATGTTCAGTTATCCAAGGCCTTTGTTCTGAGGACTGAAGTCACTATATAATGACATACACTTGACTTTCAGACTTCAAATCCTTCAGAAAATGTATGTTAAAACAATCCTGGTTACTCTAGCAACTTTCTAAGTTTATAAGAGCAATATTTAAAGTATGTCCCTATTTTTGTGCCTTTGTCACCCCATTTTGTCAGCCTTTGTCCAGATTTCTTGCTTTAAGAGATTGAGAGGTGTGGGTTACTGGCCAAGGTACTTGCCTCCCCCATAGTACCTTTTTTAGGCAATGTCATAAGAATAAAATTCTTGATGTACAAATATCCTCAAAAGACAAACTCAAGGTTATGCTGTGTAATCCTGAGTCTAAATCATTAATTACACTCAACGGAGGCACTTCTTACCTGGGAACATGTCAATGTTTGTGCAGTCACAGAGGCATGGTTAAGGGCACAAAGAGTACTCTGGCCATAAAAGGTTATAATGCCTTCCACATATTCAGACCACAAAATGAATGTGAAAGAACCAAAGGAGGAGGTGTATCCATATTCATAAAAGGTAAATATAACTCAAGACTGGTCATATTCAATGTAACAATCATACCTGACCACCCCCAGGATCCAAAAGGTTGAAACATTTCTCCAAAGCAAAATATAGCCTCCTAAGTGATGGCATACATAGCTTCAAAACTCCTGCCACCACTGACAGTAAAGACTCCCATACGGAGGTGTACACAAATGCCCTGTACAAACACCTTTACAAGAGTATAGACTTAACTATACCAGAATGGATCGAAACTTGCTCATGATAAAACAAGATGCCCTGGTGGACATCTGTCATAAAATAGATTGCACTACAAGAGAAAGAAACTGATGTCCAGGAAAAAGAGGGAACAGTCTCAGCAGAAAAAACATCCTCTATAGCTTGAACAAGTAAATCAGACATTTTATAAAGTCCTATAAAGCTAATTATGAAATTAAATTAGCATTTATAGCTAAGAATAATCACAAGGCATTCTTTAACTACTGTATATCTGTAATGTAAAAGGGAATGTAAAAGGAAAGACTCAGCTTCAAATCTGTAGTGGATGGTACCACTCATACTGAACCCAAGAACATCACCAACCTGCTAGCAGACAGTTTTGGCAAAACTTCCACAGCCCTGTCTCCACCAATCATACACTGAGGTGTGCCTGTCAAAAGATCTCTACCTATTATCTCCAAAGAATAGGTCATAACCACACTCACCAAGGCCTAAAACACAGCCTCTATGGGACCAGATAACATCCCAGAGTGTTTACTAAATGGCCTAAAGCAAGAGTTAGTGGAACCACTGGGTAGTCTCTTCAACCACAGTCTAAATACTGGCTTTGTCCCAGCAGAGTAGAAAACAGCAACCATAATTCCCCCTTGTACAGAGAGGGTCCCTAAACCAACCCGGGGAACTAAAGACCCATAAGCCTGACCTGCCTTGTCTGTAAGGCCATGGAGAGAATTATCTTGGACCTTATCAACAAGGACATTAGTGACCTTCAAACTCTTAACCCGAGCCATCTTGGCTTTGATAAGGGCAGACCACACCTGTTAAATCTAGTGGAATTCTTCAAGAGCATCATCAAAGGCCTGGATGAAGGCAAATCAGTACATACTGCCTAACTCGACTTGGCCAAGGGCTTTGACACAATCCCCCACTCAGGCATCATTGAGAAACTCAAAAAGCACCACAGTAGGTAAAAGAAAAAATAAAATAAAAGAAACAAGAAAACAAAGCCACGGACCTCAAAAATACCAAATAAATTTATTAGAGACTTAGCTCTTCTGCACAAGGCCTTCAGTGAGTAAAAAATCCAAACTTTCATCCCTTTTTAAATACCATAAACATTTGAACAATTAACCAATTATCAATTAATTTAAATCACATATTTCCAATCATTGAGAAACTCAACCAGCTGGGGATTAACCCATACATCATAAGATGGGTAGCCAACTGGCTCACCAACAGAAGATATACAGTTATAGTTGGGGATTCCACCTCTACCAGCAGACCTGTTACCAGTGGTGTTGCACAAGGGTCTGTGCTGGTCCTCCTATTGTTTGGAATCTATCTTTCAAAAATTCAGGCAAAAACAGATGGCCTATGGCTCACCAAGTTTGCTGACAACTGCAAACTTGGTGCAATCATTGAATCCTCAGACAATGTCAACATACTACAAAATGGGCTTACATACATAAATAACTATTGCCAAAACCACAGACTTAAAGTTAACCCAAAATAATGCACTATTATCTCTTTTGGAAAAGGATATGTCTCTGAAAATTACACTATTAATAATACTCCCCTAAGTTCCAAATCAATGGTGAGAGATTTGAGAATGCAGGTTGGCCGCAACCTCAACTTTGATCATCATGTGTCCACAGTGGTAAGGAAGGATTTTACATTGCATACCTCATAAGTAAAGGCATAGCATCCAATGCTAAGGATGTTGTAACTCCACTGTACTCATCCCTCATCAGACCAATAATAGAGTACAATGCTTCCTTTTGCATGTACCTGACCAGACACCTGCAGCAGCTGGAGAGACCCAACAGGTTTCTCACCAAGAAAATCCAGGGACTTCAACACATAACCTACATGGACAGACTGAAGGACCTGTCACTGTACTCTGTATCATATAGGTTGCTGAGAGGCAACTTGTGCCTGGCCTACAGAGCAGTCTCAACCCCTGCCTTAATGGAAATGCTACACATGCACAAATAAAATGGGACAAGACTCACTCAATCTATGGACCTTAACCTAGCCTGCAACATCAACAGGTCATGCTGGACAGACAGATAAGTCTCCCAGAGATTGCCACTCCCATGGAACAAACTCCCAATTCACATGAAACTGAGCTCCTCGATTACACTATTTAAGTGTAACTTGGACATTTGGATGAGAAATTGTAAATTTACCCTAGGGGTTTTACCTACGTCACCATGGGTAGCCAGTACTGATCATTGATTCATAAATTTGGAATATACATCTTCATCTGTAAGGGAACAATGGTACAACTTGTCTAGGCTTGAAAAGGCCCTAGAGCCATTAACTTAGTAACCTCCTATGAACCTATGAACCTAGGGCCATTATATTAGCAGCCTCATATTAACCTATGAAGCTATGAACCTCTGCAGGCCTGCCAACATCTTGTCTCACACATGACCTGCTGATGTCATGTACTATAAGTTCAGATGCAGTCTTGAAAAAGTCAGACTTGTGCTGTGGTGCTAGCATCAAGTACTGTGTTCTGTAGTCTGTGTACTTAGAAGTTCTATTCTCACTGCAGTCACCTGGTTGCAGAAAATGGGTATGTGTGTGAAAGATCTTCCTTGACATTAAGGAGAGCATTTTATACCACCACATGTCATACTGTTATGTTCTCCTCAGCAGACACTGTTGATGTCATCAGCTATAAAGTGTTGTCTGACACACTCTATGTTGGACTTGTGCCATGGAGCTTGCATAAAATACTGAGTTCTATGTTCTGTGTAGTTAGATAGATAGGGGTTCTATTCTCACTGCAGTCAACTGTGTGTGTGTGTGTGTGTGTGTGTGTGTGTGTGTGTGTGTGTGTGTGTGTGTGTGTGTGTGTGTGAGTGTGTGTATGTGTGTGTGTGTGTGTATGCGATCTTGCTTGACATTACAGAGAACCTCTTGCAGTAGCATGTTGGATACTGTTATTACCATGTTCTCAACATACACTGCTGATGTCATCAGCTATATCAAATTTTCGGATATGCAGTCATCTCACAAGGGCATGGTCAGTCACTGGCCTGGAGGCTAGGCAGGCTTTACCTGATCCTATACCAGACATATTACAGTGACATGGCTTTCACTCTATCCACATACATCATGGCATGGTTTGTAGACCATCTGTTATCTTGCTAAGAAAGCCCTGTGATCTCTCCAGCTGCTGCATGTGTCTGTTGAGGTACGTGCAAAAGAGCATTATATTGTATTATTGTTCTGGTGATGTTTGACTACAGAACTGTCATACAATCCTAAGGTCTGAATATGATGGTGTGACTTATGACGTGCACCATACATTTGTACTGGAAAATCATTAAAGAGAGAAGTTAGAAAGTAATGATACACATTGCAGTTTCTGACTACACAACCCTCACAATAGCAGTCACTATAAAGTTGTGAAATATAAATGCTATCAACTGTCTAACTTTCCAAGGCCAATATAAGTCAAATGTACAATTACCAGTTCAACACCACAAATGCAGCTATACAAAGCATTAAGTTAGCTATGCACCCTGAGCATTAGACACAAAGCTGTTGTATCCCTGAATCCAAAAGATAGAAAACAGGGATGTGGCACAGTTATCATCAGGTGTTGTGTGGGGGGCAGGAAGCCTAGACTGACACAAAAGGCTGGTGGCTGTATGTGAGTTAGAAAGAGAAGAAGGCAGATGTTTAGATAAAGTAACAAATGGCCATTGAGACAAAATGAGTAACGTGTGTGTGTGTGTGTGTGTGTGTGTGTGTGTGTGTGTGTGTGTGTGTGTGTGTGTGTGTGTGTGTGTGTGTGTGTGTCTGTAGGGTCCTCCAGGTGAAATTGGCGTGTGAGTGTCTGCATGGACACAGCCAAGCTCTGTGCAGGCTCTATGTCATGGTATGTCAGACAGGTGACAGTTCATCATTGTCGTCCCCAGCCATGAAAACTGTCTCTGACAGCAGTTGCACTGGCATGTCCATGCCCATGCTTAGATGCAGTGCTGCTACCTGAACATGACTGATGTCTGCTTGATGAGCTCCCTCCATGGGGAGACCCATGACCATGACCCCATGGTCTGCCATTTCTGGGTGTGGACAGAACACTCACTGGTAGAACAGTGAAAGTACTGATGCTATGGCAGCATGATTGGGCACAGCCACATTTGCTGACAGCAGATAATGTGGCTGATCTACACCCATAAGGATGCCGTTCCCCTCCCGGCAGACATTCAATCACAGACACAGCTTGTTCCATGACAGACACCCCTCATTCCAATGTGTCATTCATCCAATCCTGTAAACTGACAACACAGTGGAGACAGTCATGCATGTCAGCCTGTGCCACATCCACAACTCTAAGCATTTGTCTGTAACACTTATAGAAATGTGCCTATGCCTCCATGACAGCCTTAAACATGCATTGAGTGGCACAGGAAAAGACACCTTAACCAGGCAGAGAAGGGACAGCAAGCCCCCTCTTAGCACTCCATCAATCCTCCTGTGTGGCACCTCACCCACACTTTGGCTATGGCCAGACTCTACAAGCACCGAAGCTGCAGTAGCCACACTTCCATGATCAATGTCCTTGCCCTTCACCTGTCCAATATCTGTGGCCTCAGTGGACTGGGTAGGCATAGGCCTAATGGCTGTGGCTGATGGAAATGCAGGGGATGGCTGTATGTAAGCCTCTGTGTTAGATTTTACCTCTGCACCCCCCAAATTTGCCTCAGTTTGGCCACCATCATCATCAGATTCTATTGATACACTGACATCAGCTGGCACAGGGCCCACACTCCTACTTTCATGATCACCTGTGATAAAAAAGCAAGAAACACAGGAAGAAATTAACACCTGCACTACTATACTGCAATATATGCTAACAAACTAATTGTGCTGCTACTATTACAGACAGTTTAGCAATACACACAACAGGCCTGAGATCAAAATCATACACTACAATATTTCTTTAAATTGCTAAGCAGTACTGGCATAAAAATGTTTGGCTTACCATCTGCAGAAGACATACTCTGCTGTAGTCCAGATGGTCCTGGAAGCAGTTAAGCAAGAGGTAAAGGCAACATTATCACTATTAACAATAACACAGGGGGGTAATTCATTTACCCCTTTATAGGTCCATAAACTATTATTTTAGCAAAAATGTTGCTGACAACTGAAACCTAAGTTTATAACTGTAGCAATCTTCAATCCCTTGGGGATCCATTAAAGTGTGGGATCTAACTAAGAAAGAACATAGTTTGAATGAGTAAAGTGCACTCGAGTATCAGAAAGCAAGATCAATATCAGTTATTTTCACTGTAAAATATTTACAATGATTAACAGACACACTGGCTTTAAATTTAAAATTATTGACCATGTGGATCTTTTGGAACTGGAAGGAGACATCCCTAATCTTTAGAAAAATGTGAACTACTGTGGCAGCTGAAACTGAACTCCTTTAGAAAGCTGGGGCGTAATTATTATTGCTGCATAGAAAGCATACTAGATCTCAGAAAACTGCCCCACTGTTTAAAAGACCAATATGGAACTGATTAATGCTAACATTGCATGCTAATATTGTTAAAAACAAATATCAAACATTGTGAATATTTTACAATGAAAATAACTGACATTGGTGCTGTTTTCTGATACTCTTGAGTGCACATTTACTCATTCAAACTACATGTTTTCTTAGTTAGATGCCACACTTTAACATATCCCCTGGGCCTTAATGTTTTATCTATTTTTATTATTTTTAACATTTTTTTCACTGTATTCCACCTTAGTAATTATAGTTATGGTTTTCATCCTACTTAAGTGTTCACTTGTAGATTTATACACGTTCATTCATATTATGATATGTCTTCACACATAGATCTGATGAAGTACTTACTTGGTATGAAAAAGATCTTTGTTAAAAGTAATTTAGTTTATATTTATTAATATTTATTCAGATAGTTGTCTGGTAGTAGTTAGTCATTTTGTTAGTTAATTATGTTCTTAATTAATAAAGTTCAGATTAATATAAGTGTTAAGATGTTCTTATACTGTATATTTTAGTTTGTCTCTAGGTGTATAACATAATTCAAACTGCATGCACACCCTCCACACTGCAAAGTTTCTTTTTGGTTTGTTTTTGACCAATTATAGGTCGCATACTGGGTTTTCTGAGACTTCAAGTGATACATTAGGTTGGCATATCGGTTAAGGTGTTTACTTTATAGTCACAAGGTACAGGGTTTGATTCTCACATGAAGTAATTGGCTAGGCTTAAAATGGCCCCCAAGAGCCTAGTACTAGTCAATGAACATTCTGAGACAAATCTTGACTGATAAATTCAGCTCCAACTTTACCCCTCTCTCCCCTCAACCTTCCCTCAGGAAATATCATCAAATGTAACTCCCCCTAATATCACTAGGGAACAGGTCCTTAATGCTGTCTCGAAGATCAAGAACACTGCATCAATGGGCCCAGACAATATCCCAGGATGCCTTCTAAATAGCATGAAACATGACCTATCAGGGCCTCTGGAATTATTATTTAACTGTAGCCTCCAAATATACTTTGTGCCTTATGAATGAAGAAAGGCAACAGTCATCCCTCCGCACAAAGGTGGGCCATCTACAGACCCTGGAAACTACAGACCTATATGTCTCACTAGTTTTGTATGTAAATCCATGGAAGGAATTATCATGCAGATGATCAATAGAATATAGTAAACCTTCAGACACTGGACACAACCCAGTTTGGTTTCATCACGGGCATATCATGCCTACTCAGCCTGGTGGACTTCTTTGAGAAGGTCACCAAAGCAATGGATGAGGGCAAAAGCATTCACACTGCCTACCTTGACCTGACCAAGGCATTTGACACAGTACCCCACTCGGGCATTGTTGACAAACTCAAGAGGTTTGGTACAAATCCATATGTCACTCCATGGATAGCCAGCTGGCTCACAGACAGGACCCAGAAGTTAGAATTGGGGAGTCCACCTCTTCAAAGAGGCCAGTCACAAGTGGAGTCCCTCAGGGATCAGTCCTTGGACCACTCCTTTTTGGCATTTACTTCTCAAAAGTCAAGGCCAATGTCAGTGATGTCTGGCTGACAAAATCTGCAGATGATTGCAAATTATGAGTTGTCATTGACTCTCACACTGACACAAATGTTCTCCAGGTGGGACTGACACAGACAAACAACTGGTGTCAGAGCCATAGACTAAAACTAAATGCCAAGAAATGCATAAGAATATCTTTTGAGAAGTCATCCAGCCCTGGTAACTATCATATTGACAACACATTCCTTAGAGTTGACCCAGTAGTCAGCAACTTAGGGGCACACACAGATAGCAATCTAGCCTTTGACCATCACGTGTCTATAGTGGTGAGGAAATCATTCTATGTTGCACAACTTATTAACAAAGGTATGGCATCTAAGTCCAAGGAAGTTATTGTTCCACTGTATTTAGCATTCATCAGACCTATCACTGACTTCAATGCCCCATTTGGTATGTACCTAACCAGGCATATCCAACAATTGGAACATCCACAGAGGTTCCTCAGTAAAAGAATACAGGGCATAAGTAAAATTCCCTTTTCAGACTGCCTCAAGGCCCTATCCTTGTATTCTGTTTCCTACAGGCTTTTGAGGGGAGATCTATGCATGGCATACAGGGCATTGTCAGACCCCACTTTGATGGAACTCCTGCGTATACACAAAATAAACAGCACCAAAATTACCTATTCTAAAGACTTAAACCTTGTCTGTGATATAAATAGGACCTGCTGGAGAGATAGGTATATATCCCAGAGATTACCCCGTCTATGGAACAGGCTCCCCATCCATGTGAAGCAGAGTTCCTCCCTAACCCAATTTAAGTGCAACTTGGACAACTGGATGGGAAACTGGAAATTCATCCCTGGTTTGGAACCTGTGTCTCTAATGGGCACAGCCATTCTGTAAATGGTTCATCTCCCAGGTCCATGTTTACACTTATAAGGGATATCAGAACTTGTCTGAGATTTGTGATGCATAGCTAGGCTTAAAAAGGTCCTTATGGTCATTAGCCTAGTAAACACCTATGAACATATGACCCTATACCACTGATTTTTTTTCTTTTTGGAGTTCTAAAAGGCAACAGAAGGATAATGCACATTAGTATCACATAACTCCAAACTAACTGTTTCCAGATAAAACAGAAAAGGTAGCATCTCAGTATTACCCACTAAAGAAACATAAACAGTCTACAGATGTAAAATATTAACAACAGGCAGAACACAAACATGGAGAGTAACAAGAACAACACATCCTTATTTGTGCCATAACAGTAGCTCACCTTTGTTCCCCCCACCAAAAGAACAGTCCCTTCTTGTTTGTGCCATAACAGCAACTCATATTTCTTTCCCCCCACAAAAGAACAGGCAAATGACCAATTTTGCTAACAAAACATCTTTGAAATGCTAAAAGTGCTATCAAAGGACCTGTCCCTGTAACATTTGTGCATATTTATTACACATCATTCCATTTTCATGTATTGGCAATCATGTATACCTCTGAAATGGCTTGACAAACATGCCCATGGCATCAGTACATATCTAATGTATACAGATAAAAGTATAAAAACCTTTGTTTCACACTATTCTTAAATACATTCCAGCATATGCATTATGTAGGTGACAAAATGGAAGCATACCTGCTGAAGTGCAATACTCCTCTGTACAGATATATCCTGAAGAAAAAGCATTTTTGAAGTCTTCCAAATATATGCAACTCTCCTAACCATCAATATGCCTAGCTACACAGTTGCCTTTTTATATGGGGTGTAGATTATTAATGGATTACAGCTGTGAGTGATTACTGTTTGGGAGAAGGAAAACACACCACCACTGCAGGCTGCCTTACTTTCACTGGGTGTGTCAGGTTAGATCTAGAAAGTGTTAGATGTAAGGTTGAACACGTAAATAAGCGGCCCACAATTCACAGGCTGTGTTCCTTATCATCCAAATCTGCCCTTCATTTTTGCCCACTGCATATGAAATTATTTTCAATTAATATCCTCACACATTTTAAGGCCAATGATATAGAATGGGTTACACAGTGCATGTCTCAGAGTAATGGTCAGATACCTGATGAATGACCAACAAATACAGAAAGGTAAGACAGAGCTGTATATTTGCAAGCAATAATCATAATAGATTGTGTGTTCAAGAAGTGCATTACATCCAAATATAATAAATGTACAAATAGCAGTTTATGCTTTGATAGTGTACATTCTGTTGCAGCTGGTCATTTGAAGAATGAGGTTTAGTTCTTTAGTGCAAAGCTGTTTCAGTGGCAAAGAGGGCTATGGCCATCCTTTTCTTGTGTTTATGTCATACATTGATTTTCCTCATTTCAGCATACTTGCCCCTTTTGTTTTCCTTTTTTTTCCTTTTCTTTCAGTTAAGCAGCAGGTGTGTTTTATAGATGCTAATTACAGCATAAACAGCTGAATTGCATGCTAATCAACCAAGCCAACATGGTGGAGCTATTCAACAAGATATAAGCAGCCATGTAGACTCCATGATGTTTTTTCCTGTAGATTTAAAAACTTTTGGAGTACACACATGGAAAGTCTATACAGACAGAATGTTAGGGGCTGCTGCAGCATTAATCCATTTGTATGTGCTACAGACTGAAGCCAATGCTGCTGCTCCTGCCAATAGGCCTAGGCCAAGAAGGAGAAGAGTTTTCAGGCCCCATTTAACTTTTCACAACCTACATGATGTGGAAATTATAGAGAGCTGCAGGGTGGGCAGGGACAGACTACAGGAACTCCGCCACCCTCAACTCAGAGCCAGAGCCAACCAAGGGGAACCCATCTAAGTGATGACAAAGGTATGTGTAGCCCTTAGAATCTTAGCTAGAGGTACCTTTCAGAGACTAATGGGGACCATGCTGGGGATGTCACAGGCATCAGCATCCAGAATCCTGTACCAGTTCCTGGATGCTATGCTCCAACATGTCAGTGAGCACATACATATTCCCTGTAGTTCTGAGGAGAGGGCCATAAATATGCAATAGTTCTACAGGTAGTGCACTACTGTGAAGTACTGGGTGTCATAGATTGCACTCATGTAAACATTAAGGCACCACTTGTGGAACAGGGTAGATGCCACATTAACAGAAAAGGCTACCACTCTATCAACTGCCAAGTCATGTCTAATGCCAAAGAATCATCTTGAAAGTGTGTGCTGGTAACTCTAGCAGCTACCACAACTCACATAACTGGCACACCTCCCATCTGTACCAGATGTTTGCTATGGGGGATATCCCACAAGGCATTTACTGGGGGATACAGGCTATGCACTGGAACCATGGCTGATGACACCCATCAGAAATGCACACACACCCAGGGAAGAATGCCATAATGAGACACATTCTCAAACCGGAAGTATCATAGAACATGTGTTTTGGCTGCTGAAGTCACAATTCCAGCATCTAGATACATATGGGGAGTCCTGCAGTACAATCCATGGACATGTACAGAACTCTTCACAGTATGTGCCATGCTACACAACATAATACTGAGGAAACAGGTGCAGCAGGATTAGCAAAGGGAAGGGCCACACATCTCACCAACAATGCCAAGGTCACCACAGCCACAGAGAGATGAGGAGTCAGAGGGGGAACCACCAGCTCCTGTTGTTGTAGGAAGACATAGCCATGCTCCGTATGCCCTAGCATTGGCTAAGAGACAATGCACAGCACACTCACTCACCACCTAGGGGGCTAAAACCTTCCTCCTACTCACATACATATAGCAACATTGATGTGCAACTGGTTATCATATTATTCCCAGTTAATATCCTCACACATTTTAAGGCCAATGATATAGAATGGCTTACCACTGCATGTGTCAGAGTACTGGTCAGATAACTGATGAATGACCAACAAACACAGAAATGTAAGACAGAGCTGTATAGTTGCAAGCAATAATCATAGCAGGTTATGTGATCACATGTGTACTATGCCCAAATATAATAAATGTAGAAATAGTTTATGGTTAAATATTTACATTCTATTGCAGTTGGTTGTGTGAAGAATGCCTTCAGTTTTTTGCTGCAAAGCTGTTTCTGTGCAAAGAGGGCTAAGGCTATCATTTTCTTGTCTGCATGTCATACATTTATTTTCCTCATTTCAGCTGCTTACCCCCTTTTTTCTTTTCTGTCTTTGTGTAGTTTCTTTTTTTTTAGCCAGTATTTGCTCAATGCAACTCATAGCGCAATCACAGGAAGGAGGAAATGAATAGAAGTTTTGGTTGTGCTTATGTCATTTGCATGAAGTGTGGCAGTCGGCAAACTGTCTAACTAGACCACCTAGGAAGCAGACTCAACCCAGACAGCCACAAATAGAACCTGGATACATTCAATTAATGCCATTGATGTCATGTAACTATGATGTCATGTAACTAGGCTTGTGGCAACAGGTGTTAAGTGTAGGGGTGGAGTATAGATGGTCCTGGGTTCTAGTACAGGGTGTACAACCTTTGTTTTACTGTTGTGACATTGCATTTTATAGCAGTGAACTTGCATATAAACAAGTGTTTTCTCAACCTTTTTGTGGCAACAGGTGTAAATGTAGAACTACCATACACGTGGTCCTGGGTTCAAACACAACATATTCCATGTAGTTTTATTTTTGTCCCAATTCCCGTTATGTATTATTGCATTGTTATCAAATGTATGACTGTGGTTATACTGTGTACTATATTCCTATAAGTATATTTCTGCCATCTGGACTGGCATGACCTTCACATCTGCCTAGCACACATACACAACTACTTGTACATCCAATAATCCACATAATTGCAACAGCAATTATGTAATTTCTCACTGCTTGCCACTGTT
Source organism: Protopterus annectens (assembly GCF_019279795.1). Classification (NCBI taxonomy): domain Eukaryota; kingdom Metazoa; phylum Chordata; order Ceratodontiformes; family Protopteridae; genus Protopterus; species Protopterus annectens. Next base: position 619,524,574 of record NC_056736.1, read on the forward strand.
ACGCACCACTTACCATCATGAAAATGTGGGGCTCGGTGGTGTGCACTCCCTACATTGGTCAGTAGTCTGCAGCATACAGCCCAGGCCAAATGATCCCAAGCTTCTGACATATACTGGGAGCCAGAATAGTCCCCTTATGGCAGCCTGGCATTATGATGTTTCACTAGAAGTCCAATAAAAATCTTGGACTCCTGGACACCCCATCTCTGTGCCCTAAATCTCACACTCTCTCCATGAATGTCTGCCATGTCTACCATGGATCAAGAGCAATGGAGACTGATGGTTTCCCACCAGTTCCAGTTATTGTGTTTACTGGGAGTGGGCACACTGTTTGAAAATGTTGTGCACCTCTGCAGTGGCAGAGGTGGTAAGTTTATCACCTGCAACAAGTTGCCAGGGATAGTGCATATGGTTGAGTGCCACATTGTTGGTTAACACCTACACTGGTTGAAGAGGCTGCTTTCCCTCATTTTACATAATACCAGGAAGAGGAGGAGAATGAGATGTCAAGCACTCCAACCAGTTGCAGAGTGATGAGAGAGAGTGCTAAAAGTCCTTTGAGTGAGGACTTGATTCTCACTGTCACCCAGCTTGATGACCATGGGTCCTGGATGTCCTGGATGTCCCCACCTTCACCCCATCCATGGTATCCATTGACCGCTTGTGTCCATCACTATCTCTGTCTCTTGTCTTGTTTGTCTTGTCTGTCTGCAATTGCTTCCTCATCTACCCAACTTATCAGATCCAGACATACCTACCTCCCTTCCCAAACATTTCTATCTCTCTTAACAAAAATGGGCACATGTACACAAAAAAAAATGTTCTAATCATAGCTCTCCATTTTGCACGTGTCTTCTTGACAAACTTGATTTGGTCCAGTTGGCTATACAAAATGATTGTGTTGTGGTCACCCTTCTCTCTAGAGGTGACAGTCCAAATTCAGATAATATTCTGCATATATTATCAGATTTTACTGTTGAAGTAATGAGTAGCTATAGTTTTTTCCTACATCCCTTATGCACATTCCTGTATTGTTTTCCATTTGTTCTTTCCCCTGCTTGCTCCCCATTTCACCACAGTCTTATCTACCCCAATTCTTTTCTTTAATGCATTATTGCAGGATGGTGCACATTGAGCACCAACATGCAGCAAAGGTGATATGAAAGTAGTTAAAAGTATTAGATACAGTTGTATTCAAATTCAGTACCATCTGGTCCCAAAATGGAATTTATCACTGCATTAACTGCACTAACACATGCTGCCACAGATTCAGTAAAGTAGTAGATGTATTCCAGAGACTCAACACTGTCAGACTTTATGCTGCCACTGGAATAGTTACATGACATTCCCTTGTGTACTAATCATTCTTAAGGTCTCCTTTTTGCCCACTGTGCAACGCTGTGCAAACAAGGTAAGCACAGCCGAACCTTCCATTCATACCTCCATTTCCCGTGATTGTGCTACATCATGCAAACAATGGCCAGAAGATAATAAAATAATAATAAGCTGACAGAGAATGCACAATTTACCAAAAATGAAGAGTAGGTTGGATATTTTGAAACATAACCTGTGAAATGTGCACTTGCTTACTTGCATTTCCAAACTGGACAGACATACATGTAACACTTTTTAAGTCTAACCTGACACACCCACCTGATGTAATCATTTCACAGTTGCCATCCATTACTAAACACATACATTGTTAGAGTACCTGCACTATATTTACATTTGATACATGGAGTCAAGGATTTATGTTTCAGCAATTTTAGTGAGTTCACACCTTATTTGCATCTTCAATGTGCTGACCGCCCTGAATCTACATCAGACAGCAACTGTGTAGCTATGGAAAATGAAAGGTAGCCAAATTGTTTATGAGTTGAACACCGAAGAGAGAATATTACTTTGGGATATATCTGCACAGGGGACTTTTGATATTTTGAAGATATACCTGCATTTCATCAGGTTCATACTGCATATGTTGACATGTAACTATGAATAGTCTGTTTAATAGATTTTCTATTTATTTTGATTAGCACACACTTTTATACTTTTATCTGTCTCCATTAGTTACAAGCATACTGATGGAATGGGCAAATTTGTCAGGGCATTTCTCAAGTATATTTGATTGGCAATACCTTCACATGGAATATTCTGTATTAAAACCGTAGACATTTTTCAGGGATAAGTCATTCCATACCACTTTTAGCATTTCAGTGATGCCAAATGTGTTGTTTGCCTGTTTATTATTTGGGGTGGGTGTGCAAAGCTGCATTTCTGTTATGGCACAGAAAAGGATATGTTGCTATTGTTATATTGTTACTCTCCTTTTGTTGCATCCAGGCTATCTAACTGAAATATGTCTCTGTTGTCACATGTTATGATCAGTTCTATACAAATTGCCCACTTTTTAATTTATTTATATTCTGTCCATGTAGACTAATTTCCATGGCTATATTCCAAAAGGTTTGAAATTCACAGAGAAAGCCTACCCGGTTGCTTTTTAATTTGTTGAAGAGCTCCACCATGGTGGATTAGTTGATTAGCATGCAATTCAGCTGCTTATGCTGTAATTAGCATGCCACAGTGTTTACCTTGTTTGCACGGGGATGTGTCCCTCTACATGGCTCTTACTGAATCTCAATTTCATTGCCACTATGGGTGCATTGTGGGCACACACTGTAGAAAATGACCATGTAGGCTTTATTGAATCCCACTGATATAGTGAGAATAGTTAAGTATTGTTTTCCTGTAACTGTGTGAAATTTTCCAGCTGTGTTATTTTTAATATTTCCTGTGATTGAAACTCTGGTGTTTAGTGTAAATAGATATTTCATATTTTCATGATCTTTTATTATTTATTATTAAATATATTTAAACTTTACATTGTGGTTGGTCCTTTGAGAGTGCTAATATCTATTTGGTTACTATGTGGCCATTCCTGAAAGCCTTATGGCATTGGTCAAACTACCATTGGCATTAATAATAATTTCACTCAGTATAATTGGGTACCTTTGTAAGAGCCTTAGAGTAGCTGGCTTGGGAGTGCCTGGTGGCAGTAACTTCCTTATAGTCTGGACAGAAGGCGCAAAGCTAGTAAACCTGTGTCAGGTGTCTGTGTGTGTGTGTGTGTGTGTGTGTGTGTGTGTGTGTGTGTGTGTGTGTGTGTGTGTGTGTGTGTGTGTGTGTGTGTGCGTGTGTGCGTGTGTGCGTGTGTGCGTGTGTGTGTGTGTGTGTGTGTGTGTGTGTGTGTGTGTGTGTGTGTGTGTGTGTGTGTATGTGTGTAAATCAAATCTATCAAACAGTGTGCAGGTCAGCTGCTTCGGTCAGTGATACGAAGCACTGGTTTCACACAGAGGGTGCTGGAGGACTTGGCTTGGACACTCAGCTGAGGACTTAACTCAACAGCTATGCCAGTGGGGAACTTTACTGGGGACCTGGGGAGAAACAGAAAGAGAAATGCAGACCCTGGGCTTAGTATGTACCCTGTATGTTCTTAAGGAAAATTGTGCTGGTTGCAAAGAGATGCATCGGGAAATACTGGGTGTATCCATTTTTGTTCCAAGTGAAGATTCCACTCCACTGATGTCAGTAGTGAGGATTGAGACTCCTTGATTACTGGCCTAGAGTGGGGATGTCACATATTGGTGAGTAGTTGTGTGAATATTAATTGAACTTCTGTAGCCTGTAGGCAGTTGTCACTAAAAGTGTGCTCTCTCTGCAGCCAGAAGGTAAACATTCATAATTTCATTTCACAAACACTTTTTTATTTTTTGTTAGTTTACTTTAGTCAAGGAAAGCAGGCAAAGACATCAGCAGAAGATTATGGCAAGCTGACAAAGAACCAGTTGACTAAGGTGTGTGAAGCCAAAGGACTGGTCCATGCAAACCTGACTAAAGAGGAAATGATTTCAGCTTTAGTTGCAGCTACAACACAGAAAACCAGGAGAACAACCAGTTTGGTGATAAGGATGTGCAGTCTCAGAAACAGAACAGTTCACCTTTTCAACAGAGGACTTAAAATTTTGTCTGGCGTTAAAGAGACTTATACCAAAGGTCAAACATTTAGAATTAAAATCAGCAGAGATACTGTATTGTTTGGAGGCTGAAGAAAATGAGAAGCAGCATCAACATGAGAGGTGATGCTGACTCTTCACCAGGGTCATGGAGGTAATGGGGAAGGGAATAACCTAACCACAGAAGCAATAAAGGTCAGTAAATGTCTTCCACAGTTTACACAGGGTGATCATTTTGATAGTTTTACTCACATATTTGAAAGGGTATGTAAACAGCATAATGTTGACTAAGGGCTCTGAGTATGGTTCCTGACCCCCTACTCCATGGTAAGGTAATTGCTGTTTCTAAATTCATAGGATCATAGGAGGTTACTAGGCTATTGGCCTTGAGGCTCTCATAAGCCTAGCCAAGAGTTTAGCCCATGTTTGGACAAATCAGCTCCCAATGCCCCTGTCCAGCAGGGACACGGGTAGAATGGACAGGGAGTCTATTCCATAGATGGGGGAGTGTCTGGGACACAAATTTGTCCTGTCAACAAGTTTTGTTGATGTCACAGACGAGGTTGAGGCTGAGCATGTGGGTTACTCTAGTGGAGCTTGACTTGTGGATATGCAGCAGTCCCATCAAGGTGGGGTCCGTGATTGCCTTGTATGCCAGACAGAGTTCACCTCTGAAGAATATGTATGAAACTGAGTAGAGGGATAGGACTTTTAGCCTATCTGTGTATGGTAGATGTTTGAGGCTCGGGATTCTCCTGGTGAGGAACTTCTGCGGTCTCTCCAGCTGTTGCATGTGCTTTGCATGGTACATGCTGAAAAGGGTGTTGTACTCAGTGATGGGCCTTATAAGGGGAGAATACAAGGATGTTATGACCTCCTTGTCCCTGGATGAGATACCCTTACTTATGCGGTAGGCCATGTAGAAGGCTTTCCATACAATGGAAGCAACATGGTGGTCAAAAGTCAGGTTGCTATCAACCTGGATGCCCAACTCCCTCATGGCCAATTGCATGCTTAGGATGCTGTTATTAAGATAATTTGTGGGGATATCACTCTCCCTAAAGGGGATGATGATGCATGTTTTGGTATTCAGCTTGACGCCATGTTTCTGGCACCAGTCATTTGTCTGAGTGAGACCCTCTTGGAGGATGCCCACATCACTAGGGGAACTGATGACAGCACCCAACATAGTCATCTGCAAACTTTGTCAGCCATAGTCCACTGGTTTTGGCCTGCACCTCAGAAAAGTATATCCCAAATAACAGAGGCCCCAAGACTGAACCGTGGGGTACACAGCTTGTTACAGGTCTACTGCTTGAGGTGGCTTCCTCTATTTTGGCTACATGGGTTCTATCAGTGAGCCAGTTTGCTACTCATCTGGTAACATATGTATTGATGCCTAGCTGAGAGAGTTTATCTATTATGCCCAAATGGGGAATAGTGTTAAAGGCTTTGGCCAGGTCCAAGTTGTCTGATATTGATTATTTAAACTATGAAAAAGTAAAGAAACATTTACTTGAATGTTTTAAGTTAACACCTGAAGCTTTCAGAAACAAGTTTTGTGAGCATAGACACAAGGCAGATGAAAGTGTGTGTGATTATATTGCTGAGCTAAGCACTTATTTTCATAGGTGGGTGAGTGGGTGTCAGGTCACAACTTTTCAAGGGCTGGCAGATCTTTTTGTGAGGGAACAAGCCCTTAGCACTTTGCATGAGGACATGAGAATCTGGTTGGCAGACAGGGAATGCAACTCTGCAGATAAGCTTGGGAAAAAGGGGATCTCTTTTAAGTAATCAAGGCATCTCTTCAGAGAAAGGGGAAACACAGTACTGCACATAAATATAAAGGAACCCATGGTGGGCAGCCTAACCCCCCCCAGCAAAGTCCCACAGTAACAGGGAAGCCACTACTTCAGGTCCATGGCCAGGATCAAGGGTTAAATGTTTTAAATGTAACCAGTGGGGCCATGTATCATATAGATGTCTATGGAGACAAGGTGGGGAACAAAAAGTGGGGAGCCAACAAGTGGGAATAACAGTATGCAGTGGTAAGTAGTCTGGAGACAATGGAGGTACCAAACTATCACCAAAGTTTATATCTGATCTTAGGAGGTGGAAAACAGACCACTGCAAAGAGAGACATAGTCTTTTACATAATCATTGTGAAGCCTGCAGTGATTTAAGAGGAACAGTACTTGCTTAGGCAGTCCACTCTAGTCAGAACTTTAGTAGGGACTCCATTATAAATGCCTCTGGCCAGGGTTTTCCTTGACTGGGAGGGTGGAAAAGAAAGCAAGCAAGTAGGTGTGTTTTACGCTATCTCTGCAGATGTCTTGATAGGGAATGATTATGATAATGCAGTACCTTGTGTCATGCAGTTACATGCAGTCAGGCTTGGAGACAGGCATGTGAGTCTGGTAGCCTGGGGGAAACTCAGACAGACCTCACACCTGATATCAGGGTTGGTGAGGTGGCTATTTGAGGGAAGGAGCTAACCTGTAGCAGTGATCCTGAGCCACAGCTGCTGGTAGGTACTGATGCTCCCTTGGACAGAGTGACTGTAAGGGCAGAGGTGAGTAGTAGTATCCAGACTGACAGTGAGGCATCACTGTCAGAGAATATCAGACTTCCTGTGGAAGGGGATCTGGGAAAAGTCACAAAGGTAAAGTTGAAACAGGCTCATCTCTCAGACCCTATGCTAAGAGGCTTGAGGGAAGTAGCTATGGAGGCACCTGATTATCAAGAAAAAGGGGAGTCTGTATACTGGAACAAAGAGTTACTGTACAGAGAGTTGACCCCTGAGGGAGGGCTAGAGGGTGAGGTAATACAGAAGTTGGTAGTGCCTAGACCCTACCATTTGGCACTTCTAGCCATAGCCCATGACATTCCTTTTGCAGGTCATATGGGCATAAAACATATCAAGATATGTATTATGCAGACCTTTTACTGGCCTGGGATTGCAAGGGATGTCACAGGATACTGCAGGACTTGTGAGTAGTGCCAAAAAGTAGGCAAGGCAGGAGACAAGGCCAAGGCTCCTTTGATTCCATTGTCTGTGACTGAAGAGCCATTTCAGAGAGTAGCTATAGATAGGGTGGAGCCTAGGAGTACTCCAAGTTCCTCAGGAAAAATATATATCGTAGTTGTAGTAGATTATGCTACCAGATACCCTGAGGCAGTGACTCTGTCTGCCATCGAGGCAGTGAAAGTGGCAAATGCATTGTTAGAGATTTTTAGCGAGGTATGTTTCCCAAAATAAATACTAATTAACAGAGGTGCCAATTTCATGTCAGACCTGCTGCCTTGTCTGTGGAAGTGCAGTGGGATGAAGCACTTAAAGACCACCCCCTGCCACCCCCAGACTAATGGTCTTTTGGAGAGGTTAAAGTCTACATTAAAGACCATGCTATGGGCATTTGCAGACCAGTTTAAGAGAGAGTGCGACAAATATTTGCCTCATCTGCTGTTTGTATACAGAGGGGTACCCCAGGAATCCTAGGTTATTCACCCTTTGGGTTGCTGTATGGACCTAGGATGAGTGGGGAGGGTTTAGATTTGATTTGTGATGAGTGGGAGGGTAAATGTGAATCCCACAAGGAATCTGTTGTGGCATATGTCCTATACCCTTAGGACAAGACTTAGGGAGCTCATGGCTTGGCCTAGGAAAACCTGGCAGGAACCCAACAGCAGAAAAAGGTCTGGTATGACAGGAATGCTTGAGCCAGAGAGTATGCTGTGAGGTAGCAGATTATGCTTCTCATTCTTCTCAGACACAATAAGCTGCAGGTAGCTTGGGAGGGACCCTTCAAAGTGGAAAGGAAGGTCAGTGATGTTACCAACATGGTAGAACTGCTAGGCAGGAGGGAGGGGCCCAAATTGTACCATGCTAACATGATGAAACCTTACCATAATAGGGAGGTTCTGGTGCTAAGTATTCACAATAAAAGGCAAGAGGCATCTGAGGGAGATCTATGGCTACAGCAAGCCAGCCAGTAAAATGCCAAGTTACTATGTGGAGCCTAGGGTTGCAGGCATATGATATGACAGCACAGCACTGTAATGGGGTCAGCAATTCCAAAGCAGATGGGATCTCAAGACAGGGTATGGGTTAATGTATTCCCAAATAGGCTCATTCCTCTCAAGCAAGATTTTTCAAGGGTCACTTGAAAAACAAGCTTGGGTCTTCCAAGGGGGGACCAGATGTGACAATGTCAGGTATTGCCAGTTATGCCAGGAGACGTAGGGCAGTGAATGTTTAACATATACCGGTACAGCTAGCTGGAATTTTCTAAAGAATTATATGTTATTTCAATATCAAACTGATTTGTACAGATGTTTGTGTTAAAATGTACCAACAGTGTGCTCTGCTGGACAGAAAAGACTATACATCTATTATTGTAACTGAATAAAATGTATATGTTTTAACAGAGGATACTGGAAGAGAAGAGATTATGCTCAGCTCCAGCTAACTTCGAGAAATAGTAAGAAATTAAATTACTGGGACTATGCCATAAAGATGTTATCTCACAGTTTTGAATAAAGCCAGAGATACAATGTCAGTAAGAAGCATGGTTTATTAGCTCCTGTAGGAAGAGGGAGGTGTTTTACAGTTTTATGACTTCCAGGAACTGCAGCAGATCTTAGCAAAGCTGTGTGTGTGTGTGTGTGTGTGTGTGTGTGTGTGTGTGTGTGTGTGTGTGTGTGTGTGTGTGTGTGTGTGTGTGTGTGTGTGTGTGTATTATTGACACCTATGTGCTAAATCCTGCCAGTTTCTAGCAAGGGGGCTTGCATGGGAACCAGGAGTCAGATTACCAGACGCATGTGATGTCATTCTGGAATGCATCACTTAACTAATGTGTAATACTAGGTGAGACTGTAGTCTCAGAGCAGTCTGTTTCTTAGAAACTGATATAGAAGGATCCCTCACCTACTTCATGTTGCCTTGCTCTATTAAGTAAGTGGGAACAGTAATTCTCTAGATCAGTTAGGAAAATATAGAAAGAATAGTTAAATATTGTTTCTCTGTAACTGTGTGAATTTTTCCAGCTGTGTTATTTTTAATATTTCCTGTGGCTAAAACTCTGGTGTTTACTGCAAATATATATTTCATATTTCATGTCCTTGTATCATTTATTATTAATTACGTTTAAACTTTTCATTGAAGCTGGTCCTTTAGAGAATATTTTAACATTTGAGAGTACTCATATCTATTTGCTGACTCTTTGGCCCCTCCTGAAAGTCTTACTGCATTGATCAAACTACCATTGGTATTAATATTAATTCCACTCAGTATAATTGAGTACCATTGTAAGAACCTTAGAGTAGCTGGCTTGGGAGTGTCTGGTGGCAGTAACTACATTATAGTCTGGCACAGGTTTACTAGCTATTCCCCCTTCTGCCCAGACTACCTTATAGTCTGGGCAGAAAGGAGAATAGCTAGTAAACCTGTGCCAGCCTTTTCCAGGTGTGTGTGTGTGTGTGTGTGTGTGTGTGTGTGTGTGTGTGTGTGTGTGTGTGTGTGTGTGTGTGTGTGTGTGTGTGGGTGTGTGTGTGTGTAAATTAAATCTCAAAGTGTGTGTGTGTCAGCTGCTTGGGATAGAGACAAGAAGCACTGGTTTCACAGAGAGGGTGCTGTCAGACTTGGCTTAGACACTTGGCTGAGGACTTAACAGCAGTGCCAGTGGAGGGCATTACTGGGGACCTGAGGGGAGAGAGAATGATAAACCCAGACTGTGGCTGAGTGTGTTCCCTGTATGCTCTTAAGGGACATTGTGCTTGATGCAAAGAGCAGCATCTGGAAATACTGGGTGTATCCATTTTTGTTCCAAGTGAACATGCCTCTCCAGTGTCAGTGGTGAGGATTGGAGCTCCATGATTACTGGTCCAGAGTGCAGACATCACTAATGGGTTGAAATATGTCTTATTTTCCAGACACAGGTCACCTCTTAGCAGTCTGTAGGATACCAAGTATAGTGACCGGGTTTTGAGCTGCTCCATGTAGGACATGTTGTTTAGGCCTTGTATCTTTTTAGTAAGGTATCTATGTGGGTGTTCCAGTTAAGGGCATTGAGGTCTGAATAGTAGCCATTGGGGTCATGCTTAGATGGGTAAAGTAGGTTGACATTTAATTCAAAGAGTATTACGGTGTTATTTTCATTTCTGATATGGGACGACAAGTCTTTCAGAACCTCTAGAAAGGCAAAGTTGGAGATGGGTGGGGGTAGTAGACAATAGCTGTAATTAAGTTAGAGTTATGGACTGCAATAAACAAGTATCAGCCAAAAGCAGCAGGTATAATGAGGTGATTATAGTTTCTTAATATTGGTGTTTTGTGCTAAAAACATATAATGAGCATAGTAGTTCTACTACCAGAGTGATCTATGCATGTAATGTTGTGACATATGAAGTAGATTGTGATACTTTTTGGTGTGGGTTTCAATTGTAATTCACAAATTGTTATCACTTCAAGGTCTTGTCATAGAATATGCAGGCAATAACTTGTACCAGTATTAATGAGTCCAGCTTTAGATTAGAGTGTTTGATAAATAGCTTTTTTTGCCTTTCTGCTACACTCTGCTAATATTCATCCTTCCTCCACAGTTAACCAATTGGACCAGTTGTTTCCCTCATGCCACCAGAAGCAAGGACTAGTATATCCAAGAGAGACCTTCATACTGCAGTCTGACAGAATTTTGAGTACTACGTCCTGCACCTGTTTCAGGCCCACTTGGCGTGTCTGGACCAGTGAGGAAAATGTCCCCATCAATGTGATGATGTTCTCATAGTGCCTCATCCTACAAAATCATGCAATGGGTCACCCTGACGCCATGCTTCATTTCCATGATAGCATGTCAGCAAATGGTACACCATGAGGCCATGTTCTATCTCCATGACAACATGTCACCCAATGGGACACTATGAGATCATGCTCCACTTTCACGACATCATGTCACTCAATGGGATACCATGAGGCTACTCCACCTCCATGACAACATGTCACAAAATGGGACACTATGATATCATGCTCCACCTTCATGGCAATATGTCACCAGTGGGGCACCATGAGGCCATGTTCCACCTTCATGACAACATGTCACCAAATGGAAGACCTTGAGGCCATGCTCCACCTCCATGACCACACGTCATCCAATGGGACACTATGAGATCATGCCCCACCTTCAGAACAATATGTCACTCAGTGAGACACCATGAAGCCATGCTCCACCTCCATGACAATATTCCTTCTTCTCTGTAGTGTTTCATCCATTCTAACCTGGTGTGTACTCCGCTGTGGCCTAAAGTATACACAGAATACAGTAGCTACATTCCTCCCTGGCACACAATACTAATCCCACCCCAGTAAAGTCAAAAAGCGTAGCCCTTTCATTATCTCCTTGACCTTGTCAGCTCGTCATGTGACAGGGACATTCATCAAGTCCGAGTCACATGGGTCATAGACAGGGGTCCTTGCTTCACAGTTTTTGCCAGATATATAGGTGCCTGTTCCTAAGTAAAGAGAATGCAATGGATTCATAAGTAGGCAGTTTGGGGGCGTGGCGAAGTCCAGGGTTGATTTTTAATGTCTCCCGAAATTAGCAAAAACAGGAAAAAAGCAGTATGAGAGTAACAAAATGTAGTGATTTTTATGCTGTAGCTAGGCAAGATAGCTGAAGTCTTCTGTGTAGTGATGACAGTGTGCAGTGCGGAAGTGTGAGTGTGTGGTATTAAGAAGGCAGAAATTATGAATGTTGTATGATAGTGTTGTGTGAGACTTTGTGTGTGTGTGTGTGTGTGTGTGTGTGTGTGTGTGTGTGTGTGTGTGTGTGTGTGTGTGTGTGTGTGTGTGTGTGTGTGTGTGTGTGGCATGCAATGTGTATTTTTCTGTGTTTGTGTGTCTGTGCATGCGAGTGTAAGTAAGCTGTGTCCATTGCTGCATGACATAGCAGTGAGTTAATGCTGAATGAATATGAAAGAGGCTGGTAAGGGATGCATGATGGTAATGAAGATCTGCAGGCACCTGGGGAGGTTGTAAGGCAAATGGAAGATGTCTTTATGCTTTGTCCCTGGTCTCTAGTGCCTTTTAAGTATGTTTATAAGTAATCTTTTAAAAGTCTTTTTCCTTTGTTTTTATCAGTTAGAAAGAAAAAAGTAATTATCTGGATAATTTTTTGAATTTTGATATAGTGTGCTAGTTTCTTGAATAGTAATTTTGACTTTAAAAATATGTTTATAATATAATTTTATTTTAAATTTAAATTTAAATTAAAATTGAAATCATAGAAACATAATACAAATAAGTTATCTCTTTAAATAAAGTACAGAAGTACACTATCATTACTACATTACATTTTATATTCAATTTTATATTGAAACTAAATCAGTATGAAACTTGCTACAAACAAACAATTTGATTAGGCATTAGTTAAGACACTGGACTACATTAGCCATCTTTAGAAAAAACAAACACTAAAAATATATAAAAAGCTATGGGCAAACACAAGCGGTAGTATCTAACAATTAAAGGCAGCAACATGTACAATAAAAAGGTAGAAGTGAGGAGAGTTGGCTCCACTGCAACATTCAAAACGAGAAAATAAAAGAAGAGGGAAAAACAAAAACAAAAAAAAAATAGCATGTTGATACACAAGAATCCTAGCAAATGGGTGCTGTAAAACAGAATAAAATGGCAAATTTCACAAAGTGCCAGCAACAGGTAAAAGCATAAGCACTTCAGATAAAAACATGGGGTTAAGCTCTAGTATCAACAACTGCAGTAATTACAATAATAATAATTTAACATAAACTATAGTAAGGTTCAATAAAATAAGCTAAAATAGGTGAGGGTTTGTCAAAAATCCTGAGTCATTGCTAGCCAATAACAGCTGTCAGTGCTATTGTTAACCACTGGTTACTGCTAGCTGCAATAGCTGGTATTGTTTAAAACCCAGTACTCAGGCAGCATAAATATCTGCAAGCAATGCATGGGTGATTCAAAGTAAGTACCAGCAGACACACACATAACAATTTTAGTAAACAGTCAGCCCAGGGAAAAAATAAAAACATATACAACATCACAATTCAGAAACCTGCAGGATAAGCACTATCCACACATGACAACAGCAAGCTGTGGGATGAAAAAAAATATTTTGGAAAATTAGTAGGTAGGGAGAGAAAGAAAGAACCACTCATCCCAGCTGGAAACAATGAACTACTAGATAGTAACTGCTTCAGCAAAGGCAGGGACTGAAATAATATCAAAGTGAGCTGGTAGTCAACGTTTACAGCTGAACACAGAGTGGCTGTAACAGGATATAACCAAATGCTGCCAAATACAGTGCTACAACCTCATGATGACAAAATGCAACCTTTATGAATCTTACTGAAAAGAGCAAAGACTGGCGGGCTCTGATATATATGGTTGCAGTTGGTAGACTGGATGCTCAAAAGAGCAAACATTTTTTTTTCATGTTTTCTTTTCTGGCTGCCAGACCGCTCTTTATGTGAGATTGTGGTACAGCAGAGTTTGGGAATTTGTCATTTTCCTCCACTGTTGTGTGACCTTGAAGTTGGTGTATATGCAAGCAATAATGCCCTCCAGGCCATGTGATAATGTGTAATTAACACCCACCCAGAGGTGTCATGAGGCCTGATGCCACAGGCAGAGGGCCTCTATATCCCTGGAATGGTATTAATTACACATTAGCACACACCCTGGAGGATATTATTGCACTTAGAGAATGGGATCTCTGTAAAATTGTGTTTTCCTTTTTTTTAAGTACTAATATTATTTTTTATATATATGTAAAATAGTTCCTCTGCCTAATGTTTCAAGCTTGCTATTGTATATATTAATGGTGTTGGGAGGAAGCATTTTACATCAAACATATATAAAAAATAAAATAGTGCTTAAAAAATAACAATCAAGTAAAATACAACAATTTTACACAGAAGCCATTCTCTCTATCTCATACACACATACACAGTCTCCTCTGCTTTCATATGCACATTCACTCACACAAGATAGGTCTCATCCTCTTTCTCAGTCTCTCAGAGTCTCCACTGCTTTCATGCACTCATTCAGTCATATAAGATTGCTCTCACTCCCGATCTCTCACACACCCAGGCTCCTCTGCTTTCATACATGCATTTACTCACACAAGATCGCTCTCACTGTCTCACGATCTTTCTCACAACCAGTCTCCACTACTTTCATACATGCATTCAGTCACACAAGAACACTCTCACTTCCTTTCTCACTCTCTCATAAGTTCATAGGTTCATAGGTGTGTAATAGGCTAATGGCCATGGAGCCTTTAGAACACAAGCCCATAGGATTACACTGGCATCGTGCCACCTGACCTTAGTTTCCAATGCCTCTGTCGAGTAGAGCCACTGGAGTGATCCCCGAGGTGAATGTTCTATTTTCCCATCCACTCATCAAGATTATTCTTGAAGTGGGCCAGTGAGGAGCTCTGTTTGACATGTATGGGAAGTCTATTCCATAGCACGGGCAGTCTTTGGGTTATGACCCTGTCCCTTCAGCACATTCTGTTGATTGTGGTAATGAGGTTGAGGTCTCTGGAGGGTACAGTGTGGAGGGATTTGGATTTCTTTATATGTAGCATTTCTAAGAGAGCTGGGTCATACATGGCTTTACTTTATAAGTCAAACAGAGCTCGCCTTTAAGTAGGCGATATGAGACAGAGAATAGTTGGAGTTTTTTGAGTCTGTCCATATAGGACAAGTATTTAAGACCTAGGATCCTCTTTGTGAGGTACCTTTGCAGCCTCTCCAGTTGTTGCAGGTGTATAGTGAGGTACATTTCAAATGGGGCATTGTACTCGATGATTGGCCTAATGAGGGAAGAGTAGAGGGAGACAATGACCTCTTTCTTCCTGGATGTAAAACCCTTAGTAATGAGATGTGCCACATAGAAGGATTTTCTGACCACAGTAGCAGCGTGGTGGTCAAAAGAGAGGTTGCTGTCAACCTGTATTCCCAGATCTCTTATAACACCTTCTGTGTTCAGTGCACTACCATCGATGTGGTGGTTCATGGGAACTGGGTTTTTCCCAAAGGGGATGATGACCCATTTTTTAACATTGAACTTAAGGCCATGGTTCTGACACCAGTCATTGGTCTCAGTGAGGCCTTTCTGTAGGATGTCAACATCACTTGGGAAGTTAATAATGGCTCCCAACTTGCAATCGTCTGTGAATTTTGTCAGCCAGAGTCCCTTTGTGTTGGACTGGACTTCAGAGAAGTAGATACCAAACAGAAGAGGACCCAGGACTGATCCCTGTGGGATTCCACTTGTGACTGGTTGGCAGTCTGACTTGAAGTCAGCTACTTTCACACTGGGGGTTCTATCTGTGAGCCAGTTTGAAACCCACCTAGTGATATAGGGGTTGATGCCTAGCTTAGTGAGTTTTTCTATGACTCCTGAGTGGGGAATGGTATCAGAGGCCTTGACAAGATCAAGATAGGCTGTATCAACCAACTTGCCTTCATCCACAGCTCTGGTGACTGACTCAAAGAGGTCGACCAAGTTGAGCAAGCATGATCTACCCTTCACAAAACCAAATTGTGTGGGATCCAGAGTTTGGAGAGTCCCTATATCCTTGTTTATTAGGTCTATAAGGATGCATTCCATAGCTTTGCATATCAGACTTGTCAGGATAATGGAGGAATAGTTCCAGGGTATTTAGTCACTCCTCCTTTGTGGAGAGGGATGACTATAGCAGTGTGCCATTTGGTAGGGACAAAGCCTGAGGTGAGGCTGTGATCTCGATCTCTCTGTCTCACACACACACACACACACACACACACACACACACACACACACACACACACACACACAGTTTCTCTCATTTTTTTTATTTTACATTTTATGCTTGCTAAACAGCAGAACCATTGCTTAGCAAGCTTAAAATAATGGTGACCATTAGTTTTTTTTGGCAGTCCGAGGTCCACGGCAACTTGAAATTCTGCTATGAAGTGACAGACTCATTTGTCAGTGGGCATTAGTTGTACATTAGTACCCTGCTGGAGAAAGTTTGTTCTCCAATCAGGGTATTGATGTACAGTTTGCCCATTGTCTAAAAGTCATTAACACTGACATCGTGTGGAATGTCACATGTCTGTCACTCTACACACATCTTGCATTCTGGAACATTTTCTGAAAATAAATTTAAAAAGTATAAGATAAACAAATATAAAATATTCTGTGAACCAATAAAAGTTATTAAACTGTAAAAAAGCCATGTTATCAGTATGAAGTATTCTTTAAAATGATATTTTCAGTTTATCCATAAATACTATAATATATTATAATGTACACAAACCCCAAACTATTTGTTTTGTTAAACTTTAGCAAACAAATTGTCATATCTTGGAAAATGCACTACCTCGGCATATATTAGTACATATTTATTAATGAGACATACCACTGGATTCAATAAACTCCATGTAGGAATAGCATTATTCCTATACAGACTGAATGGTGTCCATGTATGCATCTCCTTCTTGGCAGCACACCTTTAATGTTGATGAAGGTGTGCTACTGACGGGGAGCCAAGTACACAGATTCTGAATGAGTGCTATGGGGTATTTTACAGCACTTGCAGATCAGTAATGGGTCTATACTATGCAGTCGAAGGTACAGAATCTCGACTACCCTATCATCGACACATATGTGTCGAACATGCACTTGAGCAAATGGCCACATCATTGATTTCTTTCCACGGGAAAGAAACCAGTTGGCCATTGTTTTAAATCTGCCTTTTTCCCCACTGCATTGCGATTTCAGAGTTAGTATATTTAATTAGGGGGGTGTGGGGGACATAGCCCCCCCCACATTGGGGGGTGTGGGGGGGCCAAAGCCTCCTATTTCATAGTGTTTGTTATATTGTTTTATGCATAGCTGGCCTTCCAATTTCTTTCCCTTGGAAAGAAATCAATGATATGGCCATTCACTCAAGTGGACGTTCGACACATATGTGTTGATGATGGGGTAGTCAAGATTCTGTACCTTCGAGTATATAATATAGACCCTCAGTAATATGATCCCTGCACTCTGAAAGTGCCATACGGCACTTTCACAATAAGGAAAGTGTCCTTGGACACTTATTAAGAATGTGAAGTGTAATGTCATATAGGGGGTGTGTTATAGTATCTATAACACACCCCCTGCATTGTGAAAGTGCTGTACAACACTAAAACAAATAGAAAAGTGCCCTCAGATACTAATTAAGAATGTGAAGTGTAATGTCATGTAGAGGGTGTGTTACAGTATCCGTAACACACCCCCTGCACTGTCAAAGTGCTGTACAGTACTAAAACAAAGAAAGTGTCCTCAGACACTAATTAAGAATGTGAAGTGGAATGTCATTGTGATGCCCATGCACTGGCCCAGTAATCAAGGAGCCTCAATTCTCACCACTAGCACCAGTGAGGGGTGTGCACATTGGGAGGATAAAATGTACACACACAGTAAAGTACATTTTCCCTTAAGAGCACACTGAGATCACAATCAGTCTGGGGCTGGTTTCTCCCTTTCTCTCCAGATCCCCAATAAGACTCCCCACTGGCACAGCTATAGGGTCCAGATCTCAGGCTAGTGGTCAAGCTAAAACCTCCAGCACTCTCTCTGTCCAACCATGCCTGAATGGCTCCCACTTTGGCAGGTTCTGGCCTAATCTTACCACTCCCCACTCTATGTCCCAGGTAGGAGACATCTGCCATACCCACCTGACATTTGCTCAGCTAAATGGTCAACCCTGCCCTCTGTAGTCTGCCCGGCACCTCCCTGATATGTTGAAGGTCCTCTTGCCAGAAATGGCTGTAGATAGCAATATCATCTAGGTATGCAAAGGCAAATCCTCCTGCTCCTTCTTTGATATGATCTACCAGCCTTTGGAAAGTTGCTGGGGCATTTTGCATCCCAAAGAGCATCTTTGTAAACTCATGCAAGCCAAAAGGAGTCATAAAGGCTGACCTCTCTCTAGCACTGGGAGTCAAGTACACCTGCCAGTAACCCTTGGTAAGATCAATGGTGGTAAGATACTTAGCCCCACTCAGCTGATCTAGGGCTTCATCTGAACTAGGCATGGGGTAAGCATCTGACTCTGTGTGACTATTTAATTTCCAGTAGTCTACACAGAACCTGGTGCTGCCATACTTCTTTGGCACCAGGACCACTGCAGAGGCCCAGGGACTGTTGGACTTTTGAATTACCCCTAGTTCCAACATCTGCTGTATCTCCTCCCTCAGAGTCTGTTTGACTCTCTCAGGCACCATATAAGGGGCCTGCCTAATAGACCTTTGTGGTCCTGTGTCCACCTCGTGCTGCACCAGGTGAGTGCACCATGGTTTCCCAGTGAACATGTCCCCAAACTCCAGTAACATTGCTCGGATTTCTCAAACCTGGGTAGGAGATAGCTGCTAGGACATCGCTACCCCTTCCACTGAGGTGTCAGCCCAAACCTCACTGAGGACATCAGTCACCAGCTCTCCCTCAGACTCCTTCTGTAATCCACTACAAATACTCAGCACAAGGGCCTCCCTATCATGGTAATGTTTCATCATGTTAACATGGTACAATTTGTGCCGCTGTCTTCTGCCTAGCAGTTCTACTATGTAGTTAACATCACTGATATTCCTTACCACCTTGTAGTGTCCCTCCCAAGTTGCTTGTAGCTTGTTGTGTCTGACAGAAATGAGAACCATTACATGCTGCCCTAAAGCGGGTTCACTTCAAAATCTTGAAAGCTCAAAAGACTGAAAACTCATAATATTGAATCTCATAATACTGAAAAACATATAGGACACCAACACTGACTATATTGCAGCAGAAATACATACAGAAACAAAGAAAAGACAAACCATATCAGTCTAAACCAACTATAAGCAGGGGGGCTAGCCCCCCTGCACCCCCATATGTGGGGACACCCCCTGCTACTTAAATATATCAACTCCTCCAAGATAGCACTTCACTACACTAAGATGAGTTATGTTGTAGTATAGTACATTAAAAGGGAACATGACTAAGGTTACAACCAGCAGTTATGAAGCATGTAATGGTATGTTTGCCATTTTCTTCTGTGAAGTGAGATCTCAGAGTTGATATATTTAAGTAGCAGGCGGTGTGGGGGGCATAGTCCCCCACATAGGGATGCGGGGGGGGGCTTGCCCCCTGCTTATAATTGTAAATTAGTAATATGTTTCTGTATGTATTTCTGCTGCAATGCAGTAAGTGTTGGTGTCCTGTATGTTTTTCAGTATTATGAGATTCAGTATTATGAGTTTTCAGTATTTTGAGATCTTGAGATTTTGGGTTGAGGATTTTGAGATTTAGCATTTTGAGCTTTCAAGATTTTGAAGTGACCCCCCTACAGCATACTCTCTAGCTTGAGCGTTCCTGTCATTCCAGACCTTTTTTCTGTTGTTGGGTTTCTGCCAGGTTCTCCTGGGTCAAGTCCATGAGTTCTCTTAGCCTTGTCCTGAGGTTTAGGACATTTGCCACAACACACTCCTTGTGAGATTCACACTCACACTTCCACTCATCCCAAATTAAATCTAGAGGTCCTCAAACCCTATGCCCATACAGCAACTCAAAGGGTGAAAAGCCCATGGATTCCTGTGGAATCTCTCTGTAAGCAAACAGATGTGGCAAATATCTGTCCCACTCCCTCTTAAACTCGTCTGCAAATTCCTGTAGCATGGGCTTGATTGTAGAGTTTAACCTCTAAATAAGACCATTAGTCTAGGGATGGTAGGGGGTGGTCTTCAGGTGCTCCACTCCACAGTGCTTCCACAGACAAGCCAGCAGGTCTGACATAAAATTGGCACCTCTGTCAGTCAGTATTTCTTTAGGGAAACCTACGCTGCTGAAAATCTCTAACAAAGCATTTTCCATCTTTTCTGCCTCAATGGAGGACAAAACCATTGCCTCAGGATATCCTGTAGCACAATCTACTACCACTAGGATATAGTTTTTCCCTGTGGAACTTGGGGTACTCAGAGGCCCCAAAATATCCATAGCTACCCTCTGAAATGGCTCCTCAATCACAGGCAAAGGCATCAATGGAGCTTTCACCTTGTCTCCTGCCTTGCCTACTTTTTGGCACTGCTCATAGTTCCTGCAGTACCCTGTTACATCTCTGGAAATTCCAGGCCAATAAGAGTTCTGCACAATATGTCTTTTTGTACATTGTATGCCCATATGACCTGCAAAGGGAATATCATGGGCTATAGCAAGAAGTGCCAGATGGTAGGCTGTAGGCACTACCAACTGCTGTATTCTCTCACCTTCCAGCCCTCCCACAGGGGTCCACTCTCTATACAGTAACCCTTTGTTCTAGTATACAGAATCCCCATTCCCTTGAGAATCAGATGCATCACTAGCTACTTCTCTCAGGCCTTGTAATGTAGGGTCTGTGAGTTGAGTTTGTCTCAGCTCTCTCTTATTAACCCTTCCAGGCTCCCCTTCCACAGGATGTCTGGCATCCTCTGGCAGTGGTGCATCACTGTCAGCTTGGGTACTATGACTCACCTCTGCCCTTGCAGTCACTCTGTCCAAGGAACCATCAGTACCCCAAGCAGCTGTGGCTCACCTTTAGTACCCCTGCTACAGAGTAGCTACCTCCCTGAAGTAACCACCTCACCGGTCCTGGCTGCAAGTATGTGGTCTGACAGGGTTTTCCCAGGCTACCAGACCCATATGCTTGTCTCTAAGCCTGACTGCGTGTAACTGCATAAACACATGGTACTGCCTCATCAAAATCCTTCCCTATCAGGACATCTGCAGGATGGTAGTTTGGTACCCCTGTTGTCTTAAAACAACCTACTACTGGCATTTTGTCCTTCCCACTTACTGGCTCCCTTACCTTTTGTTCCCCACCTTTCCTCTGTGGACATCTATATGCCACAAGGCCCAGGATTAGGGCAATTTTAGACAATAGACCACGATTTGCATATAGGAACATGAAGACATTGAAGAGCATGTTATGCTATAAAGATTTTAGGGTTGAACCACAGAGTCGGTGTATTTTAGGGAAGAAAGGTACATTTGGATGTGGTAATTGTACTTGTTGTGGTGACATTATGAATGTTAATTCCAATGCTATATTTGGTAATAGTGCATTTGTGCATCCAGTAACACATAAAGTCTATACATTTAATATATTGGCTACATGTGTTACTAATAATTTAGTATATTTAGCAACCTGTACAGCCTGCTGTTCATTTTATATTGGAAAAACCACTAGGAAACTGAAAGAGTGTGTAATAGAGCACAAGTCTGAGATAAGAAGGGCGTGTGAAAATAATGCACTATTTAAACATATTGATGCATATGGTGTGGATCATAAATTTAAGTTTAGGGTGATTGACAATGTTCACCCATTAGAGGAGGTGATATAGGTAATTTATTGGAAATAAGAGAGTTTGAATGGATTATCAGACTTTCAGCTGATAGTCCGCCTGGTTTAAATTCTGCTGTCTCTTTAAAGCCTATATTGACTGAATTACAGCATACTAAGTTAAAGTAATGTTGTGTGTATATATATATATATATATATATATATATATATATATATATATATATATATATGTTTATTTGCTTTTATATATATATATATATATATATATATATATATATATATTGTAGTATAATTTTATATTTTGTATTATTGCTTTAAAGTAATCATATGATGCTTGGGCTGCGTGTCATGTGATTCTTATGACTCTTATTTAAACTGTTGTTTTTAATGAACCTGTATTAAGCATTGAGAAAGGGTGTAATATCTGAAAGCTTTGTGTTACTATAAAGGTCTTTTTTTCTGCTCAACATTGGTGTTGTCTATTGGAATAATAAATAGGAAATACACCCAGGGATCACTTCTGTGTCTCTGCTCAACAGTGGCACAGGAAAATAACTTTCTTGGGTGGCATAAGCCAGGGAACCTTGTTGGCTAGGCTTACGTAGGCCCTTGGGTCGATAGCCTAGTACCTACCTATGAACCTATGAACCTATGAACCCAGTACTGGTGAGTCATTTCACATTACATAATTTTTATCACTTCTCCTTTAGTTCCCAGGCTAACAGAAACTCAGAATGTACATTCCTTTGTATGCTGCATCTAGCCAGAAAGCCACAGCAATACAAGATATTTTTACATGTAAAATCTAGCAATTATCTCTGTCTTAATAACAATAGAATTTGCTAG
Source organism: Protopterus annectens (assembly GCF_019279795.1). Lineage (NCBI taxonomy): Eukaryota > Metazoa > Chordata > Ceratodontiformes > Protopteridae > Protopterus > Protopterus annectens. The sequence goes on from NC_056736.1 coordinate 619,546,814, forward strand.
CCCAGACATCCTGTCTCCGAGCTTTAGATCATACACAGTTGCAAGTCTTTACTTAACAGCTTTCTTCCAGCAGGGTGCACTGTGGTTAAATGTTTGAGGTTCAGCATATAACGCAGTTTTCTTATATTTAGTTTTCTTTATATTTGTAAAACAAGCCTGTGGATTATATTAATATTTACAATGACATAGAATTATCTACATAATTCTATCAAGCTAGGCTGGCAGCCTTCACAGTCATGTAGGGGGTGTTTTACAGTATCTGTAACACAACCCATGCACTGTGAAAGTGTCATATGGCTCTAAAAGAAAAATGAAAGTTTCCTCAGACACTTAATTAATAAGTTGGTAGTATAATGTGTAATTTTTAATTAATAGTTATTTTTATTACTTTTTCTGCAAAGCTTAACTGTAGCTGAGCAGGTTTCCATGGTGCTTTGCTCAGCAGTGCTTAAATGTATTGAGAAGCTATATAGAAATGCATAGCTCAAATATTCACAGCAAAGCTAGCTGAGTGGTTAGAGTCACAGCTTTCTGTGCAGTAGGTGCACAGTTCAAATACCCAAACAGCCCATTCAGCTTTTACATGGGAAAGCCTTTTTATATTAATTTTTATTTTATTTATTTATGTAGTTATTGATACCTGTTAACCAGGGTAGTGTAGCTGATCTGGAATCCCACTGGCAGTGGAGATATGAGGTAAAAACCACCATTTAAACATGAGTGTCTGATACAATAAAGTCGCACCCCAAGGTAATGTAATGAAAGCACAAGGGGGAGGTAATGTAAAGTAAAATACATACACTTAATAATAATGTATTAATAATACGTAATTAATAACTAATGTTTATTTTTTAATGAAAAATGTTGTTTGCCCTTAGCTCAGTTTTGCTAAGCACTGCTAAGCCAAGCTGCGCAATGCTTAAATAGGACCTGTCTGAGCAATACTTAGCAATTCTTACCTCTGCTTAGCTGGCTTGAAAATTGCTAAGCAGTCCCATTCTAAGCAGTCCTAATCTCAGCTAAGTGGATTTGCACACCACTAAGCACTGTGAAGCATTCAACACTTTAAGCACTCCTCAACTCAGCTTAGTGGTTTGCACACTGCTGAGCTGTTCTTAGGCTTTTTAAAAATGGTCCAATGGCAGCAAAGCATAGGAAAATGGCCTTATTTAAACTGCACAGGTGGGAATATAGGCAGAACTGGTTAGAGTTTGATCCCTGTAGGAACTATGGCAGGTGCTGGAGAGGGACCACATGTTTGGGCACAGCACTGGGGCATGTTGGAGTCCAGGGTCATGGCTGGGCTCCTAGTTAAGAACTATGATGACAGACTGCTGCAGGGCCAGTATCAGTGCTCAGAATATAAGTCTGAGGCCTGCGACTGTCTGGCACATGAGCTCACCAATGCCACTGGCATCCCCTGCACTGGTGAGACCCGAAATGGATGAAGGGGGCACCCTTGGCCCAATGGATCCAAGATGCTAGGGCCTAGAATGCCCCAGATATTTGTAAGTATATCAACTGGTGATTTATCAAATTGCAGTATGAATATCTGATAGACAGATATGCATAATAGTGTGTTTCCCCCCACAGCTGCAGAGGAGAGGGCTCATAACATTGAGGCCCATGCAGAATGACTGGTGAGGCTGCACCAACAGTGCAGTGAGTACAGATCTAACTTGCAATATATATTACAATAAATAAGAAAGTGTAATTGCTTACTGCCATTAGGTATAGTGTGTTCTGCGTGCACTGAATAAATGTGTTGTTAGGCCAACATTGATATAAGTGACTAATGCCAGGTACTGTGTAATACAGATGAAGACATGCAAATAAGCTACTATTGATAAAAGAAAGACAATACTGTAGTAATACTGTTTAGGAATAAATATGGTAATAAAGTTCACTGTGATTGCTACTGTGAAGGTTATAAATGACTGTGAAGATTGGCAGAGATGAGTGAAGGCTGCCAGGCTAGCCAAATAGAATTATCTACATAATTCTGGCATTTGTAAATATAAATGTAAAATATAGGCTTGTGTCTTAAATGTAAAGAAATGCTGTTTCAACAATGTAGCAACATTGCCATCTGCTGTAAGGAAAACTAAGCCAAGCATTTCAAATGTTTTTTGAAATTAAAAATATGTTTTGTATGTTCTTTGATCTCCAGAGCTTGGAGCCATTTGGTCTGGGTTACCACATTCTTTCTATTGTTTTAACTTAAGGAATAATTACTAGAGTGTACATGTGAAATGTCTTTTACTGTTGTAGTTTCCTGAACATGTGTTAGATTGCAGACTAAGAAATGATGTAATGTGTATACTGGAAAAACCTAAGTGTCAAACATGATGTAATCTGGGAGGGCCCAGCAGAGATGTTTGTTAGTGATTTTAAAAGCTATTGCTCAGAGAGAGAGAGAGAGAGAGAGAGAGAGACTGTAAGCAATTTTTGTCTTGGTACCCAAATTACCAGCACTCTGCCTTGCCTTAAGTAAGTTATCTTAGAAGTGTGTTTTCTTGTAGAAATAGCTAGGACTATAAAGATTAGACTAAGTGTTTTTCTGTTATGTCAGAACTGTACTACTGATTTATTTTAAGTTTCTGTGTAATCTCTGAACTCTTGAATACCACTGTGGTGTAGTAGTATTGTCTTGTGTTTTTAGTATTTATTATTAAATATTTTAAAAACCTTTTACCTGTGGCTGGTTTATGTAAAGATAATTAAGCTCTAGAGTACATTGCATGCTTATAAGTGATCATGTAATAAGCCCTTCCGAAGTCTTCAGATTGCTTAAGTTACACTACTACTGGATAATAATACTGCACCCTTTTAAGGGTCTTTTAGTAGCTGATAAATATTAGATGTTGGTGGCAGTAATTACTACTGTATAGTCTAGGTAAAGGGGCACAGCTGGAGAATCTGTGTCAGCCTTTCCCAGGAGTATCTGTGAAGATGAATAAATACTTATCTCAAAGTGTGTGTGTGTGTGTGTGTGTGTGTGTGTGTGAGCTACTTGGGCAGGGACATGAAGCACTGGTTGGACAGAGAGGGTACTGGAGGTTAGCTTGCCAGCTAGGCTGAGATCTGGACCCTATAGCTGTGCCGGTGGGGAGTCTTATTGGGGACCTGGGGAGCAAGGGAGCAACCAGCCCCAGACTGACTGTGATCTCTGTGTGCACTTAAGGGAAATTGTACTTTGCTGTGTGTATTTGTTATCCTTTCCTCTTATATGAAATGCCCTCTCTGGTGTTAGTGGTGAGGATTGAGGCTCCTTGACTGCTGGGCCAAGGCATGGACATCACATGTGGTTTGCAGTAGTGGGATCCACTTCATATTAGTGGTGGTGGTGGATATCCACATCACATATTAATTAGTTGGCAAATACTAATTGGCTTGTAGTTGTGTGGGTAGAGTGAATCCTGTAGCTTATGTACAGTGATCTCTCAAGGTGTTCTGTACTCTAACTCAGCCACACAATGAATACTCATAGTTCAGATCACAATTGTTTTATTTCTTTTGTTAGCTTAGTTAGTCAGGGTTAGCAGGCAGCATGTCAGCAGAGGAGTATGGAAAGCTGACAATGAACCAGCTGGTAGAGATGTGCCAGAATAGAGGACTGGTGCATGGAAACCTGACTTAGGCAGACCTGATTGCAGCCTTGGTTACAGCTGCATCAGAAAACAGCATCCAGGAGGGCAATCAGACTGGCAGTGGATATACAATATCCTTGGAGAATGGACAGCTCAACCTTTCTGCAGTGGACTTAAAAATCCAGCTGGAGCTAAAAAGACTTGAGTTGAAGGCCAGGCATTTGGAGATAGAAGCCGAAGAAAAGGAGTGTCAGAGGAGGCATGAGAGGGAAATGCTGACTCTTTGCCAGAGTCATGGAGGTAATGGGGAAGGGAGTAACTGAACCCCAGAAGCACAACAGGTCAGTAAATTTCTTCCGCAATTTAAAAAGGGGGATAATTTTGATAGTTTTATTCATATGTTTGAGAGGGTATGCAAACAGTATAGTGTTGACCAAAGGCTCTGGGTACGGTTCCTGACCCCTTTACTCCATGGGAAATCTGTAACTTTTTTATCAAAAATGCCTGACTCTGTCTGTTTTGATTATACTGCTGTAAAAAATGTCTTTTAGAATGTTTTAAGCTAACATCTGAAATGTATAGGAAAAAGTTTCGTGAGCATAGAGGCAAGGTAGATACAAGTGTGTGTGAGTATGTTGCTGAAATGAGCACTTATTTTCATAGCTGGGTGAGTGGATATCAGGTCACCACTTTTGAAGGGCTGGCAGAACTTTTGGTGAGGGAACAAGCCCTTAGCACTTTTCCTGAGGACATGAGGATCAGGTTAGCTGATAGACAATGTGCTACTTCAGATGAGTTGGGGAAGATGGGAGACCTATAACCTGCCAGCAGGGTAGCCCTGCACAAGAATAGGACCCCCAGTACTACTCATGGGTCTTAAGGAACCCATGGTGGGCAGCACAGACTGCCCCAACAGAATCTGCCAGTAGCAGGGGAAGCCACTAGTCCAGCTACATGTCCAGGAGCTAGTGTTAAATGTTTTGAATGCAACCAGTGGGGCCGTGTGTCATGCAGGTGTCCACGGAGGCAAGGTGGGGAACCAAAGGTGAGGGAGCCAGTAAGTGGGAAAGACAAAATGCCACTAGTAGGTTGTCTTGAGACAACAGAGGTACTAAACTACCATCCTGCAGATATCCTGAGAGGGAAGAATATGGATGAGGCAGTGCCATGTACTTATACAGTTACACGCAGTGAGGCTAGGATTCAAGCATGTGGGTCAGTAGCCTGGGGGAGATCCAGACAAACTGCATACTTGCAGCCAGGACTGGTGAGGTGGTTATTTCAGGGAGTGAGCCATGTGTAGCAGTGAGACTGAAGGTGAGCCACAGCTGCTTGGGGGTACTGATGGTCCCTTGGACAGAGTGACTGCAAAGGTAGAGGTGAATAGTAGTACCCAGTCTGACAGTGAGGCACCACTGTCAGAGGATGCCAAACTTGCTGTGGAAGGGGAGCTGGGAAGGGTTACAAGGAGAGAGTTGAGACAAGCTCAGCTCTCAGACCCTACATTGCAAGGCCTGAGGCAGGTAGCTAGGAAGGCACCTGATTCTCAAGGGAAAGGGGAATCTGTATACTGGGACAAAGGGTTACTGTAGAGAGAGTGGACCCCTGAGGGAGGGCTAGAAGATGAGAGAGTACAGCAGTTGGTAGTGCCTAGAGCCTACCGTCTGGCACTTCCAGCCATAGCCCATGATATTCCATTTGCAGGTCATATGGGAATAAAACATACAAAGAGGCATATTATACAGAACTTCTATTGGCCTGAAATTTCCAGAGATGTAACAGGGTACTGCAGGACCTGTGAGCAGTGCCAAAAGGTAGGCAAGGCAGGAGACAAGATAAAAGCTCATTTGATGCCTTTGCCTGTGATTGAGGAGTCATTTCAGAGGGTAGTTATGGATATTGTGGGTCCTCTGAGTACTCCAAGTTCCACAGTGAAAAAGTATATCCTAGTGGTAGTGGATTATGTTCCACGATACCCTGAGGCAGTGGCTTTGTCCTCCATTGAGGCAGAGAAGGTGGCAAATGCTTTGTTAGAGATTTTCAGCAGGATGTGTTTCCCAAAAGAAATACTGTCTGACAGAGGTGTCAATTTCCTGTCAGACCTACTGGCTTGTCTGTGGAAGACCTGTGGGGTGAAGCACATGAAGACCACCCCTACCATCCCCAGACTAATGGTCTTGTTGAGAGGTTAAACTCTACAATCAAGTCCATGCTATGGGCATTTGCAGATCAGTTTAAGAGGGAGTGGGACAAATATTTGCCCCATCTGTTGTTTGCTTACAGAAAGGTCCCCCAGGAATCCACAGGTTTTTCACCCTTTGGGTTGCTGTATGGGCATAGGGTGAGGGGACCTCTAGATTTAATTTGAGATGAGTGGGAAGGTGAGTGTGAGTCTCAAAACAAGTCTGTTGTGGCATATGTCCTAAACATCAGGAGGACAAGGCTCAGAGAACTCATGGGATTGGCCCAGGAGAACCTGACAGAAGCCCAACAACAGAAAAAGGTGTGGTATGACAGGAATTCTCAAGCTAGAGAGTGTACTGTGGGGCAGCAGCTAATGGTTCTCATTCCTGTCAGACACAACAAGCTGCACGTAGCTTGGGAAGGACCCTACAAGGTGGTAAGAAAGGTAAGTGATGTTAACTACATGGTGGAACTGCTAGGCAGAAGGCAGGGGCACAGATCGTACCATGATAACATGATGAAACCTTACCATGATAGGGAGCCCCTTGTTCTGAGCATTTGCAGTGGATTGCAGGAGGAGTCTGAGGGAGATCTGGGGACTGATCTCCTCAGTGAGGCTCGGGCTGACACCTCGGTGGAAGAGGTAGCCATGTCCCAGCAACTATCTACTACCCAGGTTTGAAATATCTGAGCAGTGTTCCAGAAATATGGGGATATGTTCTCTGGGAAGCCAGGGTGCACCCACCTACTGCAGCACCAGGTGGATACAGGCCCCCAAAAGCCTATTAGGCAGGCCCCTTATAGGGTGCCTGAGAGAGTCAAACAAACTCTGAGGAAAGAGGTACAGGAGATGTTGGAACTAGGGGTGATTCAAGAGTCCAACAGTCCCTGGGCCTCCCCTGTGGTGCTGGTGCCAAAGAAGGATAGCAGCACCAGGTTATGTGTGGGTTACAGGAAATTAAATAGTCACACAGAGTCATATGATGACCTCATGCCTAGGACAGATGAGGTGCTAGAGTGGCTGGGTGGGGCTAAGTATCTTACAACCATTGATCTTACCAAGGGTTGCTGGCAGGTGCCCTTGACTTCCAGTGCTAGTGAGAAGTCAGCCTTTGTGACTATGTTTGGCTTGTATGAGTTCACAAATATGCCCTTTGGGATGAAGAATGCCCCAGTGACTTTCCAGACACTGGTGGATAATATCCTAGCAGGAGCAGGAGGGTTTGCCCTTGCTTACCTAGAGGATATTGCCATATATAGCCATTCCTGGCCAGAGCACCTTCAACATGTCAGGGAGGTGCTGGGCAGATGACAGAGGGCAGGGTTGACCATTAAGCCGAGCAAATGTCAGGTGGGTATGGCAGAGGTCTCCTACCTAGGACATAGAGTGGGGAGTGGTAAGATAAGGCCAGAACCTGCCAAAATGGAAGCCATTCAGGCATGGCCTGCACTTGTTACTAAAAAGCAGGTGAGGGTATTCTTAGAGACAGCAGGGAACTACAGAAAGTTTGTCACTAGTTATAGTACCATAGCTGGTCCCCACACAGACCAGACAAGGAAGAACAGGCCAGATAAGGTAGTGTGGATTTCTTCATAGGGGGAAGAGCACCCAGTGGTTTATTTCAGTCATAGGTTCCAACCCAGGGAGGAATGCTATGCAGCTATAGAAAATGAATGTCTAGCCATATTGTGGGCATTGCAGAAATTTCAGTCTTATCTGTATGGAAGAAAATTCACTGTAATGACAGATCACAACCCTCTAACATGGTTAATCAGAGGCAGTCAGCAAAATGCCAAGTTGCTAAGGTGGAGCCTGGGGTTGCAACATATGATATGTCAGTGCAGCACTGCAGTGGGAGTAGCAATTCCAATGCAGATGGGCTCTCAAGACATGTAATGGGGTGAGGTACACTCATATAGACCTAACCCTCTCAAGTGGCATTTATCAAGGGTCACTTGGAAAACAAGCTTGAGTTCTCCAGGTGAGGGGAGATGTGAAGACTGGTAGAGATGGGTGAAGGCTGCCAGCCTAGCCAAATAGAATTTTATACATAATTCTGGCATTTGTAAATATATACGTAAAATACAGGCTTGTGTCTTAAATGTAAGGAAATGCTGTTTCAACAATGTAGCAATATTGCCATCTGCTGTAAGGAAAACTTAGCCAAGCATTTCAAATGTTGTTTGAAATTAAAATTATGTTTTGTATGTTCTTTGATCTCCAGAGCTTGGAGCCATTTGGTCTGCGCTATCACATTCTTTCTATTGTTTTAACGTAAGGAATAATTACTAGAGTGTACTTGTGAAATGTTTTTTACTGTTGTAGTTTCCTGAGCAGGTGTTAGATTGTTAAATAATATAGCTGGTTGGCCTGGGAACTCTAGACTAAGTGTCAAAATGATGTAATATGTATACTGAGAAAACCTAAGTGTCAAACATGATGTAATCTGGGAGGGCCCAGCAGAGATTTTTGTTAGTAATTTTAAAAGCTATTGCTCAGAGACTGTAAGCATTTTTGTCTTGATATCCAACTTACCAGCACTCTGCCTGTGTCTTAAGTAAGTTATCTTAGAAGTGTGTTTTCTTGTAGAAATAGCTAGGACTATAAAGATTAGACTAAGTATTTTTCTGTTATGTGAGAACTGTACTACTGATTTATTTTAAGTTTCTGTGTGATCTCTGAACTCTTGAATAGCACTGTGGTGTAGTAGTATTGTCTTGTGTTTTTAGTATTTATTATTAAATATTTTAAAAACCTTTTACCTGTGGCTGGTTTATGTAGAGATAATTAAGCTCTAGAGTACATTGCATGCTTATAAGTGATCCTGTAATAAGCCCTTCCAAAGCCTTAAGATTGCTTAAGTTACATTACTATTGGATAATAATATTGCACAGGAATAATTGGACACCCTTTTAAGGGCCTTTTAGTAGCTGATAAATATTAGCTGGTGGTGGAAGTAATTACTAGCATATAGTCTGGGTAAAGAGACACAGATGGAAAATCTGGGTCAGACTTTCCCAGGAGTGTCTTTGAAGTTGTATAAATACTTATCTCAAAGTGTGTGTGTGTGTGTGTGTGTGTGTGTGTGTGTGTGTGTGTGTGTGTGTGTGTGTGTGTGTGTGTGTGTGTGTGTGTGTATCAGCTACTTGGGCAGGGACACAAAGCACTGGTTGAACAGAGAGGGTACTGGATGTTAGCTTGCCAACTAGGCTGAGATCTGGACCCTATAGCTGTGCCAGTGGGGCGTCTTATTGGGGACCTGAGGAGCAAGGGAGCAACCAGCCCCAGACTGACTGTGATCTCTGTGTGCACTTGTTATCCTTTCCTCTTATATGAGATGTCCTCTCTGGTGTTAGTGGTGAGGATTGAGGCTGCTTGATTGCTGGGCCAGGGCATGGGCATCACAATGGCATTCATTCATTCATCATCTACTGGATATGCAGTACAACTGAATTTAGAATTTTGAATGTAATAAACCATTGTGTCATGTCACACTAAATAAAAATTATTACCACAAACTATTGTGTCTAATCTGGTCTGTTGTCAAAGAAATGCAAGTGTACAGGTGCTACACAGCAAATATGGCTGTGAGTGTATGGATTCACTGAGGTTTGTCTGATAACCGGCTGTTATACCAAACTGTAGATGTGGAGCTGTAAAACAAGATGCAATGAAATGTGATATATGATCTGAACCTTGAATAGTAATGTGTAACGTATTATAGGTTGTTCCCCACAGAATTGTCTTGTGCTAACATTTACATTTCAGCTCTATGTAGTCATAAATGTAGGTATGATGATGAAGGCAAGTATGAGACTCTAATAGGTGGAGACTGCAAATACATGCTGTGCAAATGTATATGGGTCGGGTATGCAACCTAGCACCCTGCTATGGTGTGCACAGATCACACATATTCACATCCACTTGGGGATAAATGTGTACACTTGCCTTCAAAGTTTTAATTCACAGTTCACTATCTATCATACATGAATCTCAGGCTTGTATGTTCAACTGTCACTGCAGTCTTCTGTGACATGCTTATATTACAAGGTCAGACTGTGTAACCAAGTGAGTTTTGGGCACAAATCAAACAAGCAGCAGATAGAAGTGCCCCAGTAGCTCTGTGTGATATGCAATTGATATGTCATTCATTTTTGCACACACAGACCATGGTTTGAATCCAGGAACTGGTACTAAGATGTGTTTATAGTTACACACAAGTAATCGTGACTACTTGTAGAAACAGTCGGGTAGTATTAACAGATATTTTCTCCACAGGGTTTAAAGGTAAACAAATGTTTGTATTAGCTGTATGAAGAGTATGCTAATAAACTGTGTACAAATGTTCCATTGTCCACCTCCATGCCTACAAATGATAGGTATATACACCATGCGCTCTTTCCGATACATGTCTCTGAAGTGTCACTCTGTCAGGGCTAGTTATCACTGTTGCTAATATCCTTGTACACAGAAATAAATCCAGTAGACGCATGCCAGTACTGCACTCACACAACATCTGTGCAGGGTACCTTGTTAGTCATGTATGTAACCCTGGTAATAAAACAACCTGGAGTAATTCCGCCAAAAGCAACCAGTAACCAGATATCAAGGCAAAAAAAAGCAGAGATCACACCCAGCAAAGTTAGTGCACAAAACTCTTTATTTAACGCAGGAAATACCACACTTTTTTGTTTTTTGATATCTGATATATGTAACCCTGACATGTACGAGTCCCTGCTCGTCATGTACCTAGAGTTGTCACAGCTTGCCTCATACCATTCCAGGTTGACAGCTTAGCAGGTATGTATGTACTACAGCAGCTATAGGTCTCAGGTAGATGTAAAGTGAGGGCAGACCTGTACAGCACTGAATAGTACTGTTGTGAAAAATATAACCTATACACTTGGTAATGGACTATTTTTCTCTCCCCCACCCTTTATCTGCATCACTAATTATTATTTATATTCTACGGGTATGTTGTCCTTAAAACCTAATGTTAGGACTTGTGTTGTATTACTGTTCATATATTTCAATGGTTGCATACTAACATACCTTGTTCAAATCCCACTGTTAGTGGCATGTTGCCATAACTGTTGCTTGCATGCTTTTACAATAATGACTGTTATTCCATTTATGCATGTGTTCCATTTGCTATGCAAATTTTTCAATTCTATTGTTCTGGGTTAATTGGAACACCTATGCATGCTGTTATAACTAATGTTGAAATGTTTCATTCATAACTAACCAATACACTTTGACAAACCTCAACACCATAGCACATTTGAGTAGGCAGATCCTAGCAGATCCACCTGTCCTGCCTCATCTGCCCACAGCACCAGGTCCCAGCGTGTATGGGACCCAACCTGGAGCTGCCACCTCCACTGGTCCTGCAGCACTCTCAGGTGGAACCATCTCAGGGGACAGAGCCCATTCCCCCTGGATGTGGGCATGGAAGGGACACTGTCACCCGACACCAGTTTCGAGGTACAGTGTGCAGAGTCATCTGCTGCACAAGAACTGGAGAGCTATGGTCCTTTCCTATACCCATCCTGAGTATCCCTTGCTGCCTTTCATAATTTTTTTCCCCCTGCTTGCCCCCATTTCACCACTTTCCTATCACCCTTTTTTTCTTTTCTTTTTTTGGAACTAGCACAAGTTTAAGTGGGGATAAGCATCGTTAAACAAAGCTAAGGGTCCTTAAGCATCACTTGGCATCACTTAGTGTAGTGCAACTCAGCCCAAACCTGCTTAAAACTGCTTTAATCATGCTATCTCATTCAGCCACTGTTCTGTCCAGCAACAAAATAACCAGCCCTGTCAAGTCTCAAACCCAGGACCCTGTGCACCAGATTCAGAGCAACACACCACTGCACCAAATCAGATGCAGAAAACTAGTAATGCTTTTCTAAATATATCATGCATTAGAGTCATGTAACATATATTATGCAGAACATTTACTGGTCTGGGAGTGCAAGTGATGTAATAAAGTACTTCTTTCTTCTTCTTCTTTTGGCTTTTCCTGGTCAGTGGTCACTACAGTGGATCATCTGTCTTCTCATGATTGGCAGTGGAGTTTTATGGTGCTGAATTGCCAGCCCGGTGCCCAACCTTCCACAGAAGGGACACACATGCACACACTCACACCTAGGGCCAATTTAGAGTGTCCAATCCCCCTACTGCACGTCTTTGGGATGTGGGAGGAAACCAGAGCACCCGGAGGAAACCCACACAACCACAGAGAGGACATGCAGATTCCACACAGATGGCACCTCAGCCAAGAATCGAACCAGAGAACCTCTTAATGTGAGGCGGCAATGCTAACCGCTGCACCACTGTGAAGGTACTGCAGGACCAAAATGTAGGCAAGGCAGAAGACAGGGCAAAGGCTCCTTTGATGCCTTTGCCTGTGACTGAGGAGACATTTCAGAGGGTAGCTATAGATATGGTGGGTCCTGTGAGTACCTCAAGTTACTCGGGAAAGAAATATATCCTAGCTGTAGTAGATTATGCTACCAAATACCCTGAGGCAGTGGCTCTGTCCTCCACTGAGGCAGAAAAGGTGGCAAATGTTATGTTAGAGATTTTCAGCAGGGTAGGTTTCCTAAGAAAAATACTGACTGACAGAGATGCCAGTTTCATGTCAGAAATGCTGTCTTGTCTGTGGAAGTACTGTGGGGTGAAGCACCTAAAGGCAACACCCTACCATCATCAGACAAATGGTCTTGTGGAAAGGTTAAACGCTACACTAAAGACCATGCTACAGGCATTGTATTGAACCCAGGACCTTCTGAACTACACTCAAAGCAACACACACCACTACACCAAATCAGCTCTGGGGAGTTGTACTTGCTTTTGTAAATGTATCATGCACTACAGTGATGTAACTTTAGGAAAAAAAGACACCACTGCCAAATATTGAACCCAGAACCATCTGAACTACAGTGAGAGAAACAAATCAGTAAGCCAAATGACCTCTGTAGTATGCCAACTGTTTTTACAAGTATATTCTGATTGCCAGTCACACACTACTCCTATATATAGTGGCCCAAATCACATTGTACTTGAGCCTCTGAAGCAGACACAGAACCAATACACAGACAAATAAGTGCTGCTGGATGTACGAGAGGCCTAGAATATCAGGTAGAGCTGACAACTGCACAGACTGTTGCTGAATATCCATAGTTGTGACCTCTATTTATGGCAGGGTCATCATAAAACCTACTCTTTATGCTGACATACTGTCAAGGCAGTGCAGATTGGGGTTGCAAACTCATGACAGAGAGCTCAGTGTCACATGTCATACCCATCAGAACACACATGTCCATGATAATCCTGTGTTACACACTGTATGCATGCACATATGTCTTACAAATACACCTGCCATAATAATGACTCAGTAGCACTATCTATTACATTTCTAACATCTGTCACATCTAGACACCCACAATCCTGGCCCACAGCCAATCTGTCACATGACAACTACATGCACGTCAATACAACATAGGAATAATTGAGCCCTGCAATGTCCAGCAAAACTGGTTGTTCCTACCAAAGTCACTGCCACCCACATTAGCATGTTAATGGCATGCAGGGTGGGGCACATTTCACAATTATGAATATGTGTATTAAATGTTGACTAACACTCTCTGGATGGCACTATTATGTAACATATGCCTCTCCTGGACTGTTGTGGTACCCACAACCAGGCCATGCTGTGACACAACAGCTGACACCACACCCTCACTGACAGTAACAGCTTGCTCTCCCCCAATATCTCCACAATCCCTAATCTGACTCCTTTCCAGAATGCAGCAGCTGCAGCCTGCTACACATGCAACAGTATGTCCAGCTACCTGCTACAGACCTAACATACCTCCCAAACACCTAGAGCAGGGCATCCAGAAAACAGCCAAACATAAAGGTTTGGGGGGAAATTAGGTTTTAAGGTACATGTGTCACGGTCACCCCATACAAACATACATAGCTGATAGACCAGCATCAACTGTAGCAGCATGCACAGTTAGATAGAAAAGGATCTATGACTCTCACATCTGCCAGTCTCCTTACTCACCCCAACACACATTTACACAGTGCACTGCTATAGAATCTGAAAATTTATTAACAATGGCCACACATAGCATGCAAAACTGTGGACATACATCAATCAAAACAGTGGACAATATTTCCACCTACCTTTTGTGATGCTGTAGCTCCCACATCTCGATAATGTTTTCTTCATAGGTCAGGAAAAGGGGCAAGACCCACATTAAGGCCTTAATTATAGCACTAAGTTGCCATGCCATTGGCTAATGGAAAGGCAACCTAGCTGTTCTGGATGCAATTAGCAAGTGGGAGCCACAGACTGGTGCACAGACCTTCACCTGTTCATGAGCATTACCTACAAAAGGCAAGCTGCTGCCTATGATAAACAGGTCTGACACTTTCTTCATGAAGACAGACTGCAATTCTTTACAACACTATAAGTGGATTTCTTCTGACAAAGGAGTACAGCACTATACCAGGTATGTCATACAATTAAGCATGTAATGGAATGCAGATGGGGAAATGCAGTCATGGGAAATAGGAATTTAAACAGTAGGTCTCAACAACATTTCCTGCTGACATGTTGCTGTTAGCCTGCTGTACAACACCTACGGCCATCCCTGATGGCCCTGTCTGAAGTGACATAGATCACAGCTCTGGCCCCTGAGTCACCCCAGCAATGGTCAGCTCACATATAACTACTACTGGGTTGTCTGTTGTATAATATTGACTGTGGCACTGCCAGCCCAGCTATCTGGAATTTTGTAAGTAATCATATGTCATTTGTGAATATTAATATGATTCATATGCTTATCTTACAAATGTAAGAGAACTATATGTTATGTGGATATTAAACTACTGGTGCAGAAGTGTGTGTTGAACTGTATGTTATGTACTGAGCTCATACCTCTCAACTGTTCAGATGTTTGCAGAATGTGCACGTTTGCCTCATATTTTTAGTCAGTTTCTCATACATTTGCATTTTTTCTGGCAAATCACTGGCAAATCATTAAAGACTGAAGTCATAAAAATAATAGCGCACATTTGAATGTCAGACCTCATATCCTTCAGGAAATTCATGCGAATGCAAACATGGATTCTATTGACTTTCTACATTTGTAAGAGCAGTATTTAAAAAGTGTCACTGTTTTTGGGCCTTAGTTCCCCCTTTTATTTGTGCCTTTGTCCACATGTCTTTCTCTAAGAGGTTGAGAGGTATGACTGAGCTTCAAGAATGTAACCTCAGTGTACCATACTGGAAAAGAACAGAAATCTATACAAACTATTACCTGCGCAAATGTCTGTACTATGTTAAAATGTATGTTAGCTGCTGTTAGTCTGGGAGCTGAAGACAGGTGACAAAGAGTGATGTAATCTGAGCTAACCAAGCAGTAATGTTTATTATTAATTTCAGACCTGTCTCACAGAAAGACCTTTGCATTTTGTATGTGTCATTGTATCTGACAATATCCATTCATCTGCATTTGCCTTGTTAATAGTAAGGAACTAGGGAAAAGTAGTTTAATTTACATATAGATGAGACTGTAGTAAAGATTACTTTAGATGTTTTCTGTATTTAATTGAGACTGTCCTGCAATGTTGTCTTAAAATATTTCCTGTGATTCTGAACTCTGTAATTACTGTATTGATGGAGCATTGTCTTGTTCCTTTATTAGTTATTATTATATATAGTTAAACTTTGTAATTGTGGCTGGTTTGTTTAGAGATAAGTAAACACTTACAGTACTTGCATATGTATTTGCTGACACTGTACAGCCCATTCCAATAGCCTTGGTCTCACTTTGTTGTTGTGTCTTTCGGCTTTTCCCAGTTAGAGGTCACCACAGCGGAACTCTGGTCCTCTAATGATTGGCAGTAGATATGTATGTGCCAAGTTGCCAGCCCTGACGCACAACCTTCAACGAAGGTATGGCCATGCACACATGTCTCCACACAGAAGACGCTCTAGCTGAGAATCAAACAGGACAATGTCTATCTGTGAGGTGACAACTCTACCGCCGCACCACCACCGCAGTGCAGCCTTGATCTCACTTACCATTTGGATAATAGGCACATCACACAGTAGGATTCATCAGCCTTTGGTAAAGGCCTTAGAGCAGTCATAACTACCTTTTAGTCTGAGCAGAAAGGGGCATAGCTAATAAACCTGTCCCAGCCTTTTCCAGGAGTGTGTGTGTGTGTGTGTCTGTGTGTGTGTGTGTGTGTGTGTGTGTGTGTGTGTGTGTGTGTGTGTGTGTGTGTGTGTGTGTGTGTGTGTGTGTGTTTGATTTGTAAATCAAAACTCAAAGTGTGTGTGTCAGCTACTTGCACTTGTCAGACAGAGAGGGTGATGGAGGTTTTGGCTTGACCTCTCTGCTGAGATGTTAACCATATAGCTGTGCCAGTGGGGAGTATTACTGGGCATCTGGAGAGAGAGGGTGAAACCAGCCCCAGACTGACTGTGATATATGTGTGCTCTGAAGGGTAATTGTACTTAGCTGTGTGCATGTGTACTTGTCATCCTCCCATTGTGTATGTACCTCACTGGTGCTAGTGGTGAGGATTGAGGCTCCTTGATTACTGGGCCAGTGCGGGGATATCACACTGACAGTATGCACTGGTGGACACAGCTGACATACCACATCATGTACTGCCATTGAGCCCCTCTAAGTCTGCCAATGTCATACAGAATTATTTCTCAGATTGTCCAGGTCTCCCTGACCATTCCTGACATACTCTGGCTAGGTAACCATGTACTCCACACCTATATCTGATTGCCTGACACCTATGGCTATCATACCTGGTGAGCCCCTGCAGCAGGACAGCAGGTTATAGGTACTAGTAGTGGGGGGATGCTGGCTCTGGCTCAGCAGCAGTGCATACATACTGAGCAAAATTTCAGCACAGGAGGAAAAACTTAGAAGATAGGAAAAGTGCAAAACAAGCAATTTATTGATGACCCAAAAAGGTTTTATAGAGAACTGGGAAATAAGGTAAAAGGAATTGAAAGACTGCCAAAAAAAGAAGAAATAGATACATTTGGGAGAAGCATCTATGAAGACCCCATAGAACATAACAAAGATGCCAAATAGAATAAGTAAAAGAAAGAATAAGAAGTTTAAAGGTACATAATATGAAATGGGATGAAGTAACAGCTAGAGAGATTGAAGCAAAGTTAAGAAAAGCCTCTAATTGGAAAACCCCATGCCCGGATGCACTACCTAACTTCTGGTTAAAAGTATTAACATCTTCGCACGAAAATTTAGCCACAAGTAAGAACTATTTATATGCGCACCCAGAACAGACACAAACCTCTTCTGGACAGTTGTGGTAATCCATGTCATACTTAGATTTTTAGGAAAAACAATGCTCCTGCTTAAGAGTGAACCTGCAAGCTACCCTAAAAATTATAGACCGATAACTTGTCTTCTGGCGACGTATAAACTATACACAGGAATTGATGCTGACAGTTTATAGTCATTTACAAGAAAACTCAATTATGGCAGTAGAACAAAACGGCAATAAAAGAAAGTCATATGGAACAAATGATCATTTGTTGTTAAATAAAGGCATAGTGGAAAACTGTATAAAGGGGAAGAATCTAAGTATGACATGGATTGACTACAAAAAAGCATTTGATAGTATCCCTCATTCATGGATAAAAGAGTGCTTAAAAAAGTATAAGATACACCCCACACTGATCGACTACATTACAGTGACTATGAAACAGTGGAAGACAATTTTGCAATTAAGCCATGATAAAGGACAAATTGTTATCCCAGGGATAAAAATTCAAAGGGGAATATTCCAGAGTGACTCTCTGTCACTGTTACTATTCTGCCTTGCCCTTAATGCATTTAGCTGTTTACTCAACAGCTTAGGCCATGGCTATAATCTGGCTCCTAGAAAACAACAAAGTGTAAAGACTTCACACCTTCTCTTTATTGATGATTTAAAACTGTATAGTTCATCAGATGAGGAACTGAAAGCAAAACTGCAAGTTATCAAACTTTTTCAGATGATATAAGAATGTCACTTGGTCTTGATAAATGTGCAAAAGCAACCTTTAAAGTAGGAAAACAACATCAGAAAAACATCAGTTTGGGACAAGAATATGATATAAAAGAACTTGAGCAAGAAGGAGTGTATAAATATTTGGGAGTTGATGAAGGATCAACAATAAAACATGAACAAATGCAAATAAAACTTAGTAAGGAATACTTCAGAAGACTTAAATTAATCCTGAAAACAGCACTGACATCTAGAAACAAAATCCAAGCTATAAAGCAATTTGCTCTTCCTGTCCTAACTCACAGTTTTGGAATGATTCACTGGCCCCAAAATGTGTTGGATAGATTAGATAGGAAAACAAGAAGGATGCTTCACGCTCACCAAATGATTTATAAAAATCAGTGCATACCAAGATTATATATTCCCTGTTCTGAAGGAGGGATGGGCCTCCTTGAAATTGATTATATGCATAGATTTGCAATCACGGGACTCCACACATATCTGCTGACCTCACAAGACCCAAACATATTGAAAGTTTTGAAACATGAGGAGAATAAATCTAAGATATCTTCTCTGCTTAATCTAGCAGAAGCTTATCAGCGTCAAGCAGGAATGGAAATCAAACCAGAAGTAGATAAAAATCAGGCAGCAACTGTATGTGCCAAAAAAACAAAATAAAGAATATAAGGTGAAGGATCAGATGAGAAGGCAAGAAATGTGGAAAAAGCATAAATATAGTTGCAAGTATAGAAACCTTCTAGAAGAACCTCATGTTGGTCAGGAATAAACACAGTAATAGTTAAGGAGAGGTGAATTCAAACCAAGAGATGAAAGGTTAATATTGGTGCCCCAAGACAGTGGGCTGCATACACGTTGGTTTATAAAGTCCATTGAACATGTGGGAGAAACAGACAAATGTAGGTTTTGTAAAACCGAATTGGAAACAGTTGCACACATCATTGCTGGTTGCGACATACGAATAGCAGAAGGACTGTATACTGAAAGGCATAATAATGAGGTGAGACTGTTGCACTCAGGATTGTGCAAACATTATGATACTGAGGTGGCCGAAAAACACTGGAAACATGAGCCACAAAGCATCATAGAAAATGAAGTCAACATCACATGGGATCATCTATTACCAACAGTTCAAAAGATAGATGCTAGAAAAGTGGATATAGTGGTCCAAGAAAAGAAGACAAGAGCAGCATTGATCATTGAAATTACCACACTCAGTGACTACAGTGTTTTGAGTACAGAGAGACACAAAGTCACAAAATATCAGGATGTGCAGGTAGAAAAGAGAGCAGTGTGGAAAAAAAAAATACCCAGACAGTGCCAATAGTAATATGAGCAATAGGTCAATCATATTTAGATATGTTACCAATGCATGTAACTACATATGAACTGCAGAAGGAGTCATTGCTGGGCACATTGTGGGTGCTGCAAAGAGCACTACTGGCTGACATCAAAGATAGAAACAATATTGATTTCATGAACGTTACTCATACTTTGACTTAGGAATGGGGTCTATTCCCATCATGCTATTATAAACCCAAAAGACTTGGAGAAATTAAAAAAGAGCATACAATGTAAAGAAATGGATACAGTACCAGATATTCATGTACCATTATTGTGTCCCCAGGGGTCTGGCATGTGACAGACACATTCCCGAAACTCTGTGGACAACCATCATGTATTGTCCAACTGGTGTCCGGAAATACACATTTGTCTTGCAGGGGGATATACATCTATCAGGCACATGTACACATTCCGCAAACATCTGGGAACTGCAGATATCAGTCACCTATGAGGAAGTCACCCTACACCACATATGGACTGCTCTCTGTTATTGTGTAGCTCACATGTTCCTGGAATCTCCACATGTACCTGTAGCAGCACTCACCTATTTGTCCGATGTAGGCTGGATGACATGTTACTGTAATGTTGCCCGTAGGGGACACTCAGCCATCAATGGCAGTGATGTGTGTGGACACATAATAACACACTCTGTCACAGCAGTCAGGCCATTTCTGGTATTCCTGGTACCATATGAGGTTACTAGGCTATGGGCCCTGAGCTGCCATATGCCTAGGCCGCATGTTAGCCCAAGTGTATGCAAGGCACCAGCTGATGTCCCCATCCAACAGGGACACAGGTGGTATCCCAAGGGTGTATGTGCTGTTAACCATCCAGTTGACCAGGTTATACCTGCAAAGGTGTAGGTAGTTACCCTGCCTGATGTGGAGAAGGTGCCCATTCTACCACAGGGTGATTCAGTGGGACACACATGTGAGATGCCAACAAGGCCAGTTCAGGTCACTCACCAGGTTGAGGATGTGTGTGCATGCATGTGTGTGTGTGTGTGTGTGTGTGTGTGTGTGTGTGTGTGTGTGTGTGTGTGTGTGTGTGTGTGTGCATGTGTGTGTGCGTGTGTGTGTGTGTGTGCGTGTGCTAACACAGTGAATCATGACTTGCACTCATGCAGCAGTCCCAGCAATGTGGAGTCTATGATTGCCTTGCATGCCACAGTGAGGTCACTCCTGAGGAGTATGTACAAACTGGGTACAGCATTGGCTTTATAGCCTATAGGTGTACAGTAGATGTTTGATGGCCTGGTATTCCCTTGTGGCGAACCTCTGTGATGTCCCCAGCTGCTGCATGTGCTGTGTGATATGAATGATGAACAGAGAATTATGCACATTAATGGTCTTCATTGGGGGGACATGAAACATCAGGATCAGGGAGGCAATGCATGCTGTAATGCCAGTATGTTGCCTGTACCCACACACATACTCTGCTAATAGATGGCAGGGTTATGATGTAAGTGTTAGTGATGGATAGTGCTGGCAAAGGTGGATGTGCAGAGTCTGTACATAATGGTGGCCAATATATGCGGTCCTGTGATGTGTTCCCCTGTTCATGTTTTTCAGGTGGGATGTACAGAAGATGGAACCCGCCATTCTCAGAAGCCTAGACAGCTGCAGTCATTGAAGCCATCAGACTCCATCACTGGGTGCTGTTGGGAAGGATCCACCAAAACCTGCAAACATACACTGCCCTGTGGGAAGAACTGGTAGTAACAGTCAATAATGTGGGCCACCAGGACAGGAGCTATGAATAGGTCCAACACTGTGTCACAAACCTCATACACAATGCGCAACAAAGGGCTGCAGCTGTGGCTAGGGACCGTGCTGGTACAGGTGGAGGGACTGCTACCCAAGCACCACTGTCAGCCACTAAGGAGTTCCTTGTAAACCTTGGTTCAGTCACTACCTTCCAAGAAACCATGACTACATATGTCATGGAGGTGGGTAACACAGATTCCACAGCTGAGGAGCATCCAGGTAAGGCCCTAGTGGGCATCACATTAATACTGTAGCATTCATAGTGGCAGCCTTTGCATACCTGTATGCATATGTCAGGTCAATCTGCATTTGTGGGTGGAGTTTTGTAATGCACACATGTGCACACATATTGTGAATGTCAGCAATTTGGGTAGTTTCACAGCTTGTAGTGTACATGTTCGTAAATGCACATCTGACAATACCTCTCTCCCACAACTCCATAAGTCCCACTGGTGTGGCTGAGCAATATCAACATGAAGCTAGTGAGTGTGGAACTGTCATGTTGTGGCTCACCTATACCCTAGGCATGTTAAGGGCAGCCAGGTTTACATGCACACAACTGTTAAGCTTAGCCATATTGCAATATTTGGATTTTCACTTGTGGTGGGGTTCACTGCAGTGCATCACATTGGTCATCACAGGAGCATATTTGCAAGAGCTGTAACAAATTGACACATACTTTTGTATAGGTGTAGCCACTGTGCTATACAGAGGTAGATTAGCATTGTGTACATGGGTCCACTGTGTGTTAGGTGAAGGTCCATCACATACTCCCACTTCTCACATATCTCACAGGTGTATAGTAGTAGCAACATTAACTGGACATAGTTGCACTGCATGCTGTTGATGGCCTGTCCAGAGTGGTCTATATAATGCCTTTATATCACCTCACCTGTATATGTGTGCGTGTGTGTGTGTGTGTGTGTGTGTGTGTGTGTGTGTGTGTGTGTGTGTGTGTGTGTGTGAACAAGGGGGTTGGAGTCTCTCCCACTCACAACCTAATGTCAGTGTCTCATTGGACTCTGATGATGATGGTGGCCATAGTGAGGCACAGGTGGGATTGTGGGGGCTGAATCTGTACCATTGGTTGACATCCCACTTCCACCCCCAATGTCTCCACAAACAGTCAGTATGCCCACACATACCCAGTCCCTAGCAGCCACAGATATTGGACAGTCGGAGGGTGTTGGCATTGAAAAGGGTAGTGTGGCAACTATGGCATCTGTGACTGTAGACACTAGCCATAGCCAGAGAGCTGGTGAGGTCCCACACAGGCAGATTGACAAGGGTGCTCAAAGAAGGACTGCTGCCCATCCAGCCCCTGTCGGAGGTGTCACAGCATGTGTCACCCGATGCATGTTTCGGTTTGTCATGGAGGCACAGGCACATTGTGAACTGCACACCAGACAGACACTCAGGGTCATGGATACAACACTTCCTGGCATGTGTGACACCCTCCATGGCACTGGTGATGCCGTACGTCATTTTGCTGATGTCATGGATAGATGGTGGGGTGAGGCATTGCCATTCCTTAACCATGCTTTGTCTGTGCTTGAACATGTGGTGGGATTAGGACATCAGGGCATGGACATAGGTCAGCAGCAACATCAGCTGAAACCCCATGTGGCCATGCACATTCATACTCACTTAGTGGCAGTACCACCAGCACTACCAAAGGGAGGGTGTTGTCCACACCACAATGTAGCAGGCCATGGGGACATGCTCCTGGCCGTTCCCATGAGGGACATGGACCCAGCAGACAGCGGTCACTGTCAGGAAGTAGTACCACATCTGGTCTTGGGCATAGTGGTGCCAGTGACACTCCTGGCAGAACCAATTACTTGTTCATGGCCGGAGACAGTGAACTGTCCATCCTGCCATGTATGGTCCACAGTTGTCCAAAATACCCACTTGTAGGGCTAGCACATGGCTTGACTGTGTGCATACACACACTCACACATCACTGTCACATGCAGGTCACCACCAGATGCACATGGCTCCTCTCCATGTCCCAGCTAAACACCACCCCTCCAGACACCCACATATGATCTCAACTGTATGGCCCAGCCTAGGCTTTTGGCAACCTCACTCCACACCCTGACACCCTGTGCATGTGATGACACCTGTGCCACATCTCTGTTATCCATACCATCAATGCAGGGACATGCTAAAATGTGTCTGATGTACGGGGTGAATATAGTACAGGCAATGGCAATGTGTAGTATACTACTGTTATGCCGTGTAAGGTGCTGTCTGCTGTCAATTATCATGGGTACACATTGAAGTGTATGTACCTTTGTGCCATGATGCTTTATTACTGTTAGTACTGCTGATTGACTGTTGTCTTACAGACCTTATTCTGTTTTTTGTTCCAGGTGTCTGTGTGTGTACATTGTGGGGAGATGCTGCCATTACCAAAGCTGAGTATGGTATAGTGGAAACACAGAGAACTTTTCATCGCCAAGGTACAGCTGTATATGTGCATGTTTAACTAGGTGCATATGCATGCAACAGTGTGTGAGGGACAATGGGGCAGACAGCATAACCTTGGATGCATACCCCTTGAAACAGCCAGCTAGCAATCATACATGTCACCTGGATGTTCCATAGGATCACAGGTTTATAGGTACAGAGGAGTTTACTAGAGTGCTGGCCATGGTTTCCTTACAAGTCTAGCCATTATTTTATCCCCGACAGAATCATCGATCAGCACCTGTTGTCCCTGGCATTGCTGGACACAGGTTGACCCCCTGGGAGAGATGTATTTTTTTCCCATCCACTCAACCTTAATGCAGTTGATGAGGGTATGCATGGTACTGTGTTTGACATGTTTTGGGAGTACAGTCCTAACACAGGGAAGCCTCTGGGAGCCAAAACTGACTCTCCAGCATGAGTTTTTGCTTTCTTATATGTGATTCAGACCTGTCATGCTGTTATACTCTCATATTTGGGGCAGCTGTTGAAAGGCTGAGCACAACATTGCCATCTAGGCAAGCCACAGATACCTGTGGACAGCCTGACCGATAACCAGTGGGGCAGTACTGATTAGAAGCTGTCTATATGGAGCAGGTGTTGAGGGCCATGGATGACCTTTTTGGGTGTTGACATAGCCTTTACAGTTTAAGCAGATGTCTGCATAGGTGCATGGCAGACTGGCCATGCTGCTAATATATTGTTGTACTGACTGAGGACTATTCAGAGGTGATGTCCACCTTTTGTCTGGATGCAGTCTTATGAGTGGTGAACCGCATATGAGCCTTTTCTGATGACTGTCACTACTTGTTTCCTGAATGCAGTATTGTTGGCATCCTGAGTACCCTGGTCTGTCTTTGCAGTCTGTGTTTTTATGGGGTTGGTGCTGATGTGGGGAATAGTGGGGCCATGTCCTTGCTGTATGGTATGCTGACACTGTTGTCTGCATCCAGCCTGAGGCCAGGACCTTGGCACCATTCCATACCCACTATGTGGCACATTGCAGTGTGTAAACAGCAGTTTGTGGCTCAATGACAGACTGCACACTACTTACAGTTGACACAGCTTTAGGCAGTACCTACATATGTAGGTGGTGCCAGTTAGCCTTTATGCCTATATACATGTGGGTCATTGGGGGCAGCACATAGTCATAGGGGCTTCACATGTCTGCATATTACACACACATAGATGACACAGATTATAGTTGCCACCTTATCAAATGTGGACTGTGGGACACTTCTTGTAGTAACGTGACAGTTGGCAGGACATACCATACCCATGGCAAGTGCAACGAACAGGATTTCCTTTGGTTTGCTACTATGATACCTTCTTTGCATGATGTTACCTTAGCTTACGCTATTTGTCATAACATTACAGTGCTTCCGATTTGCAATAACTGCTCTATGCAATTAGTAAACAACTTTATGAAATGTGTGTTGTCCTACACTTTGGGGACCTCTGTATTGCTTCAGTTGTTGTCACAGGTCATACCTTGCCAAACACGGACTGCAACATGCAGGGTGGTACAGATGGTGGCCATACCTCTGACCCCTACATATTTCTGCAGAATGTCCTGATGTTTGCCACATATTTTTTTTTCCATTTGTCATAACATTGTGGTTTTCTGGCAAATTGTTGGAAAATCATGAAAGACTGACATTACAGATTAATGACGAATATTGTCATGTCACAACACATCATTTGCAAAATGCATTCAAATGCACAACCTGTTCTGGTATCTACTTTCCATGTGTGTCACAGTAATACATGAAGGTTGTGCTCAATGTTTGACCTTTGGCCGACTTTTCCATATGGCTTTAACCAGATGTCTTTTTGTGAGGGGTTGACAGGTATGCTGGTGGCTGTGACTGTTGCAAGGGGATATACATACGTACATACACACACACACACACACACACACACACACACACACACACACACACACACACACACACACACACACACAATACACACTCATGACAAGCCCTTGTTGACAGTAGAACCTCTACCCACCTAGTTTTACATACGATACTGCTATATACATAACACAAACACCACTGAGCTACTATTGTTTTGCAGTGTCTGCCACTACCATTCAGGTGGGTGAAAATTGCAGGGGCTGTTAGGATTGCCAATGGGGGGGTTAACAGGCACTTAATATGGTAGAGCCATCTCAAATGCACACACACTGCTGCATGTTGACATGCATTGAAACACGCATGCACACAGAGTTGACACTTTTCCAATTAGAACACTGCCTATCTTATGTACAATACAGACCAACATGACTATTTGCTCGTGTCACAGTGTCTTTGTGTTAGAAAATGTGTAACTATGCTTCTAAGGTGGTTGACATCTGTTGGTGCCCTGACTAGGTTGACAATGGGTGAGTTAACAGGGTGGAACAGGCACACAAAATGGTATAACCATCACATACACAAAGGCAATACAGCCACAGGGGATATGCATACAGAAACACACACACTCACACAGTTGACAATAGTCAGATTAGATCACCTACCTATTTGTACGTACTACAGTGCTACGTACATATCACATGCACCATGGAGATTATATACTGAGGATATAACTCACAACCTCTTACAGCAAGTAATCTTGGGAATGTCTTCATAAATCATGGGATAAACCACCCAAAATAGGGACTGTTCTCACATATTGCTATTACAAACTAGGACAAGTGATAGAGTAACAGGTTTTGCATCAGCATGACATTTCAGATGGGTATGACGTCTGAAGCTGACATGTCTGTCACTATTTGTGATGGCAACTCTCATGTATTTGCCAATGATTTGTAATAAAACCCCATTGTTATGAGACACGGACCACATATATGTTGCAAACATCTGGACATTCTGCATACTTCTGTACAGATGACTGGTATAGCCTGAAGAGTTTAACACAGTGCATCTAAGATGGATGACATCAACAGGCCCTTTAAAGTAATGCCATGGGGAGGGAGTCAACAGGCCTTAAAATGGTATTACCAACATAAACAACCACAGGGGATATGCTTTAAACACAAACACACACACATATACAGTAGTATATTTGGCTGTATTGAGATTCAAACTCCTACCTACCTAGTTGTATGTACTATAGTGCTACCTATTTATCACATGTGCCACGAAGGTTATATACCTAGAAAGTGTCCAACAGTGGATCTAAGGTGGATGACATGAACAGGCCCTGTAAAGTAATGCAATGTGGAGGTCACCAGGGTGGAACAGGCTTCAAAATGGTATAATACACACACACACACACACACACACACACACACACACACACACGCACACACGCACACACACACACACACACACACACACACACACACACACACACACACACACACACACACACACCATGGAGCTTATATGGCTAAATGGTGTCCAAAGGTGTTTCTAAGGTGAATGACATCAGCAGGCCTTGTAAAGTAGGGCAATGGGAAGCTTATTGGGTGGAAAAGGCCTCAAAATGTTTTAGCCTTCAAACACACACAGTTGCCAGTGCTGAGATTAGAACCTTTACCTATCTAGTTCTATGTACAATAGTACTATGTACTTATCGCATGCACCACAGAATTTATATGTGTGAAGAGTGTCCAAAGGTACTTCTCAGGTGAATGACATCAGCAGGCATTGTAACGTAGGGCAGTGGGAAGTTTACTGGGTGGAAAAGGTGTCAAAATGCTTTAACCTAAAAGCACACACACACACACACACACACACACACACACACACACACACACACACACACACACACACACACACACACACACACACACACACACACACACACACACACACACACACACACACACACACTGTGGGTGATGTGAGATTACAACCCTTACCTCACTACAATTACACAGTAGAGCTCACCTTTATACTGACATGTGCCACTAGTTACAACTGGTGTGCAAATGTCTGCAGTAGGACATCACTCTATGCCTTTCAGGGTATCTCTCTCTCTCTATCTTTCTCTCTATGCCTCTCTCACTCTATGTCTCTCTCTCTCTCTCTCTCTGTCTCTGTCTGTCTCTCCCTCTGTCTCTGCCTATCTATAATTGATATATTTGTATATGTTACCTATATATATATATATATATATATATATATATATATATATATATATATATATATATATATATGTCTATCACACTCAATAGCTGCAGATATATCACATATGTAAGAGTCCATTCCAGAGGTAGCTGTACTGTGGTCCATGATTTTATGTGCTACAGCCGATTGGCTGATGAACCTGTGTAAATAGCCCAGCACCTCATTGATATACTGGCTGGGGATCTCCTGGTTGTGTGGTATCCTTAGTAACTGAGTCATATCCTGGTGTAGGTACAGAGTGCATTGGACTGAGCAGAATTTTCCATAATATGTGTGGTATATTCTACATAGCACTGTGATTTCCTGGTATGTCAGTGGCAGAGGAGTATAGAGTAATGTGATGAACTGCTGACAGACATTTGTTTACTGACTCCATACACTGCAGGGAACCTAAGTTACTGCACAAATTGTTCTGGTATGCACAATCTCCATTTGTCTGGCCAGTGGTTCCTCTTACCCTTATATGTGTCTCTTTGTCCTTCTGTAGTCCAGTCACATGCTTTGTCCACAGTTGCTGCTGTTATGTATTTGTATTTATGGTGTGAGTGGGGTACAAGTCATAACATCACACACAGGGTTATGGACTTCACACCTCTGACTGTACCTGTTTAGCAGGTTGTCCATCATTGTTCATTACATCTGCTGTGGTCCTCAGATGTTTGTGTTGCAATGTTATTATAAGGCTACATGTTGGCCATAGCTGTCAAACTCTTACAGAGTGACATCTGGACAGGCCCATATATAACAGTCAGACACAGACCCAGGCATGGGGGCAGGGTGTTAATATTGCTTTGCCAAATGTAGACAGTTAGGAGAATGGTTTTGTATTAGTTTGCATTTTCTTATGGGTATGATGTCTAATTTTCAGCTGTCTGTCATTGATTTTTTCACATTAACCTTCAATGTTTTGCAAATAGTTTAGCAGGAAAATGCAATGTTCTGTCAAGCAGAACAGATATACACGGCATATGTGTGGACATTCTGTGATACCCTGTCATTCCAGGGGTATGGATGCTGCCCACTGACTTGTTGCCAGTACTGACACAGTAATGTGGTAGCCATTTATAACGTGGCACTACAATGACTTATCACAACATGCTGTTCTACTAGGCACTGTGTATGTTACTCTGAGCTGTGTACTGTCCATATGTGTGGCCTCCTGACCTTGCATTGTCCAGCTTTCCAGCAGTAACAAATATTGACCTCTGGACAGTGTGTACAACTCCTACCATAGGAGTAGCTGCCATGCAAAATAGTTGCCACAGCCAGTCTCAAACTATGGATCCTGTCAACCATAGTACTATATTTAGACCACTAAGCCACATCAGCCAGCAGTAAGTGCTATCTACTTCCTGACAGTATTAACCACATACATACACAGCTCATTGACCCCTGCATATTGTGGACATGCAACAAGCTAGCAAGTTGATTGGGACAGCCATGGAAATGTGTCCTATGCTAATATTACCCTACAAACATAAATGTTACTGCATTTCTATGGGAACACAGGTGTGTTGGGGGTGGGGGCATAAAGCTCAGCTCTATACATTTCCACAGACTGTCCAGATGTTTGCTTTATATTTTGGTTCCATTTAGCATAGTATTGTGGTTGTCTTGGAAAATACTGGCATATCATTAAAGACCGAAGTTAGAAAGTAATGACAGACATTTGAGTTTCAGACGTCTTACCCTTCAGAGACTTAATACAACTGCAAGACCTGTTGCAAGTTTGTAAGAGGACTATTTCATAATTGTCCCTATTTGTGGGCCTTTGCCACATGTTTCTTTATGGCTTTGTACAGATGTCTTGCTGTGAGAGGCTGAGAGGTGTGTATGTGACTCCAATGTTGACATCCATGCATGTGTCCTATGACCCACAGTTTCTTTGTCCCCCACACATACTGCCTTGAGTTTTGGCACCTTAGGGACCACTGCATATTCTGAGGCAGCTAGAATTTGGTGGATATTTCCTGTTGTCCCACATAACTGTCAGTTGTCTGCTGCTATCCTGGTAGGCAACCATATTCCCTTGCATACATGCAGCAATACCATAGATATGCTACCACAGTCTATTACTCCATTCATTTGTTGTTAAGAAGAATGATTACCTTGTGCTTGCAGCTGATCTGAGGACAGTGTTTTAGGGCTGACTCTGTCAGATGTATGCAAGTACACAACCTATGCATGGTAAGGTACAGGTAGTGTGATGTGTGTGGCATCCTTTTTACTGTGTGTGCAAGTCGGAGTGAGGTGTCAGTCCCTGAGTCCCTAGAGTGTCAGTGTATGTGCTATGCTTTGCCTCTTTGCCAAGGCCAGGGTGTACTGGGCATGCCTACATCTGCCTTCAGGGATGGGCTCACGGGGTTCCTCCTCCAAATCCCCCTCTGCCTGTAGGGACCTTGGCAATGGTGGGGGGCTTTGTGTCACTTCACTGTGATGTTCCTGCTGCAGCTATTTCTGCAGGATCATATTGTGCAGCATGGCAGATACTATGAACATGTGTGCAGATGTGGCTGGAGAGTATGGTAGGGCTCCACCAGATATGTCAAGGCAGTGGAACTGTGACTTGAGCGGCCCAAACACATGCTCTAGGATGTTCCTAGTTTGTGCGTGTGCATCATTATCGCATTCTTCAGTGGGTGTGTGTGCATTTCTGATGGGTGTCATCATCCATGGTTCCAGTGCATAGCCCACACCCCCCACTAGATGGCCATATAAAATGTCCCCCCTGGTAAATGCCTGGTACAACTGTGATGTGTGCCAGATGTGGGAGTTATGATTACTGCCAGGGCTGCCAGCACACAAATTGATGATAATGTCCTGGGTGTTTCATATGACCTGGCAGTTGATGGAGTGATATCCCTTGCAGTTGACGTAGACTTTACCCTCATCACTAGGTGGTGCTTTGATGTGGACATGAGTGCAGTCTATGGCACCCAGTATCTCTGGGTAGTGTGTTACACAGTGGAAGAGATGCATATTGCTGGTCCTCTCCACAGGGGTGTTGGGGAAATAAATGTGCTCACTGGCATGTCTTAGCATGACATCCAGGAACTGCAGGAGTACCCTGGATGTGGATGCCTGTGAGACCCCCATGATATCCCCAGTAGGTCTTTAGAAAGTACCTGTAGCTAGTATTCTTAAGGCTATACATACCTTTGTTTCCACTGGAATGGATTCTCCTCTGTTGGCTGTGAGGAGTGAGGGTGGCAGAGTTTGGTGAGTTGCTGAAGTATGTCCCTGTCCACCCTGCAGTCCTCTACTATCTCTAGCTCATGTAGCCCCTGAAAGATTACCCTAGGTCTGAAACCCTCTTCTCCTCCTCAGTCTGGGCCAGTTGTCAGCATCAGCATCATCACTGTAGCATGTAGAGATGTAGCAAAGCAGCAGCAGCCCCTATCATTTTGTCAGTTAAAATTCCCAAATGTGTACTCCAATGGTGTAGAGTATGTGGAAAATCAGATAGAAGGGTGTCTGCATACTTTATACTGGTGTGCTGCAGATGCAGCCTGTGTGATTGACTGACTATGATACATTCCATCTGCCAGCTACATTACTGAGGGGTTTGAATGGGCCAGTGTGAGTGGCAGAGGGCTTATTAGTCATTTATAGGTTTAGGTTCATAGGTTCATAGGTTCATACTAGGCTATCTGCCTTGGTGCATTTTTAAGCCTAGCCTGATTGTGTTTGGCTTACACTACCCCTTGATTTGAGTATACTGTGCCCTTTTTAAAGTTTAGTTTACTGTGCCTCTGTCTAATAGTGACACGGAAGTAATCCCCGGGACAAACCTACGATCCCCCATCCACTCATCAAGATTCTTCTTGAAGAGAGTCAGTGAGGTGCTCTGTCTAACATGAACTGGAATTCTATTCCAGAGCGAAGGGAGCCTCTGGGTTATGAATCTGTCCCTTCAGCATGTTCTATTTATTTCTGTGCTAAGGTTCAAGTCCCTCGAGCGCGTGGCTCTAAGGGATTTAGATTTACTGAGGTGGAGCATGTCCATTAATTCTGGGTTGGACATAGCTTTATATGTCAGGCATAGATCACCTCGAAGTAGGCAGTATGCAACTGAGTAGAGCTGGAGTTTTTTTAACCGAGCAGCATATGGCACCTGTTTGAGTCCCTTGATCCTCCTGGTGAGGTACTTTTGGGGTCTTTCTAATTGCTGCAGGTGTCGGGTAAGGTACATCCCAAAGGGGGCATTGTATTCTATGATGGGTCTGATGAGGGATGAATAAAGGAGCATGATTACCTCTCTTGATCTAGATGTGAATCCTTTCATGATGAGGTGGGCTATGTAGAAGGTTTTTCTAACCACTTTGGCAATGTGGTTGTCAAAGGAGAGATTGCTATCAACTTGGGTCCCCAGATACCTAATTGCTTTCTCTGTACTTAATGGGTTACCACCTATGTGGTAATTTGTGGGCACATTGTTTTTGCCAAAGGGTATGACTATACACTTTTTGGCATTTAGCTTTAGACCATGGCTCTGGCACCAGTTATCCATCTCTGCGAGACCTTTTTGAAGGATGTTTGTGTCAGCTGGAGAGTCAACATGGTTCCAGCAACTCTGACTCTGTGGGTTCTGTCTTTGAGCCAGTTTGCGACCCATCTTGTGACATAGGGGTTTATATTTAGGCTGGATAGCTTATCTATGATGCCCAAGTGGGGTATTGTGTCAAATGCCTTTGCAAGGTCCAGATAGGCTGTGTGGACTACCTTCCCTTCCTCTATGGCCTTGGTGACTGTTTCGAAGAATTCGACCAGGTTCAAAAGGCAGGATCTGCCCTTGACAAAGTCAGATTGGGTAGGATCTAGTGTCTGTAGTTCCCCAATGTCTTTTTTTATGAGTTCCATGATGATCCTCTCCATAGCCTTGCAGACTAGGCTAGTCAGGCTTATGGGGCGATAGTTTTCAGGGTCCGCAGAAGCGCCACCTTTGTGGAGTGGGACCACTGTTGCTGTACGCCATTCTTTGGGCACATATCCTGTAGTGAGGCTGAGATTGTACAGCAGTTTTACTTGAGGGATTAGTTCTTCTTGGAGTTCATGTAGGACGCAACCCGGGATGCCATCTGGTCCCATGGAAGCAGTGTTTTTTGATTTGGAGAGGGCGGCCTTCACCTGAGCATCAGAGATGTTTGGGAGGCTGCACTCTGCCGGTACAGATACTTGCTTTTTTGGGGGGGAGGGGTTGGAGAAGTTTGCACTGAACCTGTCTGCCAGGATATTGGCGATGTCTGTGGGTTCAGTGTATTTTTTGTCGCTTAGAATCAACTCAGAACAAGTCTGGGAGTTGCATCCCAGGTTCCTAACATAACTGAAAAAAGCTTTATGATTTTATGATTGTCTTTAGTGTCCTGTGCAATTTTTCTCTCAAAGCTGGCCTTGGAGGATTTTATGAGGGATCGTAATTTTTTGCTAGTACTGATCAGAGATGCCTTCCCTTTTAGGGATTTTGCTCTATCATGTAGTAGCTTCCTCCTTCTGTTGTACAGTTTATTTATGGCTGGGGTCCACCAGACTGGACGCCTGCCTTTGGATGATTGGGTCTTGATTTTGTTTGGGATAGCATGATCCATGCATTCCTGGAGATGTCCGTAGAATGCATTTATATAGGATTCTGCAGTTTGGGCCATAGTTTCCGCTGGCCCTGGGGCCTTGAAGGATTCCACTTCGGTTTTGAGAAGTGTGAAGTTCGCTTTTGAGAAGTTTTTCACCATGGTTTTCTGGGCTGGGGGTGGGGTTGGGATGTGGATATCCAGTGAAATTAATTTATGGTCTGATCTTACCAATGAGGGATATACTTCTGGTATGGAGCATAGAGTCCCCATGTTGGTAATGATCAGGTCTAGTATGTTTTCCCCTCTTGTGGGAGTGGTGACTAGTTGTTCCATAGCATTTGAGTTTATAAATTCCAGGAACCTTTGGGCTAAGGTGCTGGGGCTTGAGTAATGCTCCCAGTCTATGTTTGGGTAGTTGAAGTCACCCAATATAATGGTGTTTGGAGAGATCTTCATGTTCTCCAATGTTTTCAGGAAAGCCAAGTGAGATTCCTGACTTTGAGAAGGTGGTCTGTAGGATGCTATAAACTGAAAAGCAGTCTTGCCCACTGTCAGTTACACATGGATGGTCTCCGATACTTCATGCAATGCCACTAACCTGGAGGTGTGGATATCCTTGATAAATATGGAAACTCCCCCTCCTTTTGTGGTTCGGTCGGGGTTTTGGGGCCGAAAAGTATGATATGAGGTATAACCTGGTAGTGCTGGGGTGCTCTCTGGAGCCTTGAACCAGGTTTCTGTCACTGCACAGATATCGATGTTCTCCATACTGAGGAGAGCTTCGAGTGCATGCATCTTGAGGTTAAGACTTCTGGCGTTTAGCAGCATTACCCTTAGTTTCTTGTTCCTTGTGCTGTCTATGGAGGTGGGTTTGACTTTTGAGCCTTGCCTAAAAAAGGCACTATGGGGGTGGCAAGAGCCTTTGTCAATATCCGAAAGCCCAGGGGTGACAGGTGCAAGCCGTCCCTAGTGAAGCAACGTGGCTTGTCGAGCATGTCATCCCAGGCTGACAGACACTGGATCCCCTTTGAATGACACCAAAATTTTAGCCAATTGTTAAAATCGATCATTTTGTCTTTATACTGTGGCATTATTTTAGTTGAGGGTAAGATGCTGCTCAAGGTCAGGGTCATACCGGCATGGACTCTGCATGCTGGCTAGTATAATGGGAAGCTTCAATATTTTATTTTATTTTATTTTATTTTTATTTTATTTTATATACCATATTTTACTACTTTAATTGTATTCTTGTACAATGGTAGCCTAGTTGATTGGCTTTTCTAAGCTGTTTCCCTTTATTTATTTATTTATTTTAATTTCCTCCACTTCTAAGCCCCCTACCCACACTGTCAACCCCCCAGTGCAAACATTCCTAAGTAGAGATGACCCTCCCCTGTATATGAGGGCACTTAGCTTTTCTTTAACCAGCTAAGCACAGCTTAACCGCCTCAGAAACACCCCCTTGCTTAGCTGTGCTTAGATGAGTACAAACAGGTGCCGCTGAGCTCCAATGCACTTACACAAACTGTGACACACACCCTTTACATGTCAGCTGGCTCTTCTGCCTACACAACCACGTTGTAGACTTTACACAGTTAGGTACCTATGGACATGGTGGCCCATTCTGCTATTCAATAAACTTAGCTCATTTGCATACACTTAATTGCGTATACCCTAATTGCTGCACTACAGCAGAGCCTATGTCCTTAGCAACCACTATAACCTGTCATTGTATGACTCTGAATGCTGGCTTGTATAATGGGAAGCTTCAATATTTTATTTTATTTTATTTTTATTTTATTTTATATACCATATTTTACTATTTTAATTGTATTCTTGTACAATGGTATGTTTATGCGTCACTGCACACCACTTAAATGTGGCATATGTGATAAAAAAAATACTTTTAAATTTTTCATTAATTGCATCACTTTTAAATGTCAATGACCATTGTTTTGGTCATTGGCATGCCTACTGCACCTAATACATGCTTTTATTTGAGTTGTCACAGTCCCTTTTATATTTTTACATGGTTAGTATCTGTGTACATTTTTCCTGCAGACACAGCTCCTACATAGATGCTGTCTGCTTCCTGGATCACAAATTCACCTCATTTGCATGGTCTTCACCAGCAAATGAGGTGATTTCCATTCCATGATCACATCCGTGTCTGTACAGTGCTTGGAGGCTCGTGCATGCCCCCAGCCTCATTTCCTGGATTGCTCAGCCTCCTGATCTCATGTTCAGGCTACAACACTGTTCCTGCATGGAGAATTGTTCCATGTAGGGTTTATTGAATTGCACCCATAGTCTTTCACATGACAAGAAATTCCTGTATGAGTGCATATGTATTGAGATATTTTCAAAATATGAAAACTATGCTTAATTATATAATTACCGGTATAAATAATTCTGAATATCCCTAAAGATGTACATGTTACAGTGCAAATATCAAAGGCAGTTTTTTAAAGAACATCTAAGGTTTCACCTTATGTCATCCAACAGTTTGTAAGTCACTTGCTTTTTTAAGTATTATGTACATTTGGCAATATTGTTTATTTTCATAATTACTAATAAACAACTAGCAATATTCCAGGTACAGGCTAATATAAACAGACATTAACATTGACTTTTCCTGACTCCCACCATGGCATTTCACACCTTACCCATCAATGACATACATGGATCTCAGTTATGAAAATATGAACTTAAATATGTAAATATGAATAATAAGTGACACATTAATTAATTTCTCTACTGCAGGATATCCTAGATTAAAAATATTAGTGTCATTTTGTTGACAACTCTTTGCAATTTCTAATACTGCATATAATTAACTAATAAATTACTAGTTACAGATTCCTGGCCCAGAAAAGTCTGGATGCTATAAGGAGCTATGGGTGTAGACTGGAAGTATGCAAAAACGGCATAGAAACTAGAGTGAGATAATTAGCAGGTGGTGTTGGGGTGAAGGGAGTGGGTTTTTTACTGATGGTTTGTGTTCAATATAAAAAGATAACTTTTTTTGCTTCCTGTATGAAGAGATTGCTTTTTCATGAGACAATACAAGTATATATATATATATATATATATATATATATATATATATATATAGAACATCGACAGACCATTTCATTGAAACCCATTTCACTGACAGACCATTTCATTGACAACTACTACTTGCAGGAATTTAAGGCAAATAACAGGGATTTGTCGCCTTCCCCAATGTAGTGCGACCCTGGAGTTAGTATATATAGTTGGGGGGGGTGTGGGGGGCACAGACCCCTATTTTGGTTTAAATTCTGTACTTTTTATGTTATAGTCTTCTTTTAAAACAAAATAGGTGGGGGGCTTCACCTCCCACACCCCCCGATGTGGGGGAGATTTACCCCCCACACCCCCCAACTATATATACTAACTCCCTGGTCACACTACATTGGGGAAGGAGACAAATCCCTGTTATTTGTCTTAAATTCCTGCATTTACTAGCTGTCATTGAAATGGTCTGTCAGTGAAATGGGTTTCAATTAAATAATCTGTCGATGTTCTGAAGGTAACCCAGCTATATTTATATATATATATATATATATATATATATATATGGGTCTACTTCTAATGACCGAAACGCCGATTCGCCGACAGTGAAATCACCGACACCAAACGACCGACAACGCAGTTGACCGACACGCTCGAATCCCGACAGACGGAAGACCGACAAGGGGAATGTGTAAGCGCGACCTGGTAAGTATGCGATAGTGAGGGATTTAGGAGTAGGGAGCGGACAGGTAAGTGTGCAATACTCAGGGATGTAGGGTTAGGGTGTGTGATAGGTGAGTGTGCGGTAGTGTCGGAGCTTGGGGTTCGGGGTGTGTAAGTGTAAGTGAGTTAGGGTTAGGGTGCAGGTAGGGAGAGTGTGCGGTAGTGTCGGAGCTTGGGGTTCGGGGTGTGTAAGTGAGTTAGGGTTAGGGTGCAGGTAGGGAGAGTGTGCGGTAGTGTCGGACCTTAGGGTTAGGGTTTGGGTTAGGGCTAGTGGATATGTGTTGTAGTGTACTGTGTTGTTTACGTGTAGTGTCGGTGTTATGGTGTTCGCTGTTTAGTTGTCGGGTTTGTGTGTTGTCGGTTTTCTGGCCGGTGATTTCTGTGTCGGGAATCGTTTCGGTCATTAGAAGTAGACCCATATATATATATATATATATATATATATATATATATATATATATATATATATATATAAACCAGTCCGGCAAATTCCTCTTCAGATCTGAAATCTAACAACATTTAGATTTAGTAGGGCAGTTTTCGTTCTAATTCACATCTTAAATTAACACAAAACCAGTATGGAACATAGGAAAAAACTCCTTGTGTTCTGACTGAGTGTGCTTCTCAGCTGATAAGTATATTTTTTGTCACTTTTTAACTTTTTAGAGTTGTATAAAACAACAATTGAATTTAGTTCAGAATACATTTGAATAAATTGCATTTATTTGAACTGTATTTGCTTTAATACTGCTACACACTCAAGTGTGGTAGCTTGCACTGCACTTAAATTGTTTTTAGTGCTGTTTTAGCTGCTTTCTGGAAAAGAAACATTAAGCTTGTTTCCTGCCTTTCCTGTAACTAGACTAGTCCAGATACAGATTTGCTGTATCCAGGACTGTTGGTAAGCTTCTGAGCCCCCCAAGCCTTTCTCTGTTGGAGGGAAGACTTCTAGCTTATCAGTGGGAGTGGTAAGTACTAGGTAGTCTATGTACCACAAGAGGAGTTGTTTCTGGCCCAGAAATTGTAGTTTATTGGCTATATGGGCAGTTTTTACATCTCTTTCAAATTTCTAGTTTAAAAATCCACACCTGCACTTGTTTCCCACCTTTCCTGGAACTAGTCTAGTCCAGAAACATATTTGCTGTGTCCAGGACTGTTTGTAAGCTTCTGAGTCCCCCAAGCCTTTCTGTGTTGGAGGGAAGCCTTCTAGCTTGTCAGTGGGAGTGGTAAGCACTAGGTAGCCTATCTACCACAGGAGGAGCGGTTTCTGGCCCAGAAATTACAGTTTATTGGCCGTTTGGGCAGTTTTCCATCTCTTTCAACTTTCTGGTTTAAAAGCCCATGTTTGCACTTTTTTTCTACCTTTCCTGTAACTAGTCTAGTCCAAATGCAGATTTGCTGTACCCAGGACTGTTTGTAAGATTCTGAGCCCCCCAACCCTTTCTGTGTTGGAGGAAGCCTTCTAGCTTATCAGTGGGAGTGGTAAGTACTAGGTAGCCTATCTACCACAAGAGGAGTGGTTTCTGGTTTATTGACTGTTTGGGCTGTTTTTCCATCTCTTTCAACTTTGTGGTTTAAAAGCCTGTGTTTGCACTTATTTCCCACCTTTCCTGTAACTAGTCTAATCCAGGTACAGATGTGCTGTGTCCAGGACTGTTTGTAAGCTTCTGAGCCCCCCAAGCTTTTCTGTGTTGGAAGGAAGCCTTCTAGCTTCTCAAGTGGGAATGGTAAGCACTAGGTTGCCTATCTGTCACAAGAGGAGTGGTATCTGGCCCTGAAATTGTAGGTTTTTAGCTGTTTGGGCCATT
Source organism: Protopterus annectens (assembly GCF_019279795.1). Lineage (NCBI taxonomy): Eukaryota > Metazoa > Chordata > Ceratodontiformes > Protopteridae > Protopterus > Protopterus annectens. The sequence goes on from NC_056736.1 coordinate 619,585,516, forward strand.
TTTTCCATCTCTTTCAACTTTCTGGTTTAAAAGCCTGTGTTTGCGTTTTTCCTGCCTTTACTGTAACTAGTCTAGTGCAGATACAGATTTGCTGTTTCCAGGACTGTTTATTAACTTCTGAGCTATGCCAAAAGTATACTCTTCAATTTTCCCTTAGATCTGCTAGTTCTCTCCTCTCCTGCACTTTTACTAGCTTATTAGTTTAGCACTCTACCAGACTTCTTGCAGCAATTATTGTCCCACACAAAAGTGCTACCAGTACTAAATGTTCGACAAGGAAACAGCTCCAGTACTTATTATTAATACCCACCCTTCCAGGCATGTCTAAAGGTCAGTTCCCTGTGCTTTCAACTATTAACCTGGTGAATTTGGGCATCCTGAGGCAATGTAGCAACTGGCTCATGTACACTGACAGCCCTCTCCTCTTTTCTCCCAACACTCAGACTTGCGAGAGATGCACTTATATATCCAAATTGGAAGCCATGCACTCTCCCAGCCAAGACCGGAATAGCTGGTCAAGAGGAGAAGGTCAACACATGCACCACACCACATGGAACACATAGCCTTCCACACCAGCACTGTCTTCACATAAAAACACAAATCACACACCAATCTTTGCTGAGGCTCCCAATAAAAATCTACCCAAACAGCAGAGACCTCCAAGGCAGAAACACATTTGACCAACACAACACTGATCACAAGACATATAACTCTCCTAAACAGTGTGCCACTCAACCAAAGCCCCTAAGGCAAAACAGCATGCCCAATACACTAGTCATAGGTGACTCGATAGTGAGGCACACTGATGTCCCGCTCACTAGGCTGAATAAGGAGAAAGTAACAGTCAGCTGTCTGTCAGGTGCCAGGATCCACCACATAACGCATGTGCTCAGGTCCCTCAGCAACAGGTACAAATATGACTCTGTCATTGTACATGTGAGTGTGAATGACCAAAGACATACCTCTCTGAGCTACATGAAAAGAAATATGGAGGAGCTCTCTAATTATGTAGCCCAGGTGGGTATGACCCTAGCCCTGAGCAGCTTCCTACCATCACCCTGAATGACACCACATTACAAGCAGAAAATTACTGATTTCAACAATTGGCTAAGTTTCTGGTGTCATCCTAAGGGGATCCAGCATCTGTGTGCCTGGGATGACATGATTGACAGACCTTGATGCTTTGCCAGAGATGGCCTGCATCTGTCACCCCTGCACTTCCAGATACTGGCCAAGGGTCTTGCCACCCATATAGTGCCTTTTTAGGCAGTTTTCCAAAGACCAAATTACCACAGTAACAGCTGCAAACAAATGCAATCTGAGGGTCATGCTGCTCAACCCTAGAAGTCTAAATCTCACAATATGCTCACTCAAAGCACTCCTTAAAATGGAGAACATTGACATTTCTGCTGTAACAGAGACCTGGTTCAAGGCAGCAGAAAGCACCCCTGCACTACCAGACTATAACTCATTCCACACCTTTCAGTCCCAGAACTTGGACCAAAGCTCCAAAGGTGGCGGTGTTTCCATATTCATAAAGGATGCACATACCTCCAGACTGGTAGCCCAACATAACGCATCTGAGATACTTCAGGTGCTGCTAACATTGGGTAAGATAGTGATTCAGGTCATAGCCTGCTATAGGTCCCCAACCATGTCCAAGAATCACACTCCACATTCCTAAGCACCTTGGAGAATATTAGGGTCCAACCTAACACTCTCATAATGGGAGTCTTCAACTACCCCTCCATTAACTGGGAAAACTACTCATGTACCAATACACTTGACCAATGCTTTCTGGAATTCATTAATTCCAATGCCCTGGACCAGCTTGTTCTTACCTTCACTAGAGGTAGCAACATCCTTGACCTGGTCATTACTAACATGGGTGACCATTGCTTTACACCAGTAGTCAACTCCTCCCTGATTAGATCCAGCCACAACTAATCACCTTGGAAATCTACAACCCACCCACAAAGGTACCCACCATGAAAAACTTCTCCAAAGCTAACTTTGGGCTCCTAAAAACAGAAGTGGCTAACTTTACTGTACCCATGCAAATGGAGAATAGTTGCATGACCACCGAATCATACACCAATGCACTGTACGATCATGTAGACACATTCATGGCTCTCACCATACCCAATAGAACAAAAATGCTCTCCTCAAAAAAAAGGAAACTAATCTGGTGGCTCCTGCCATGAGCAAACTCTACAACAGAAGGAGGAAACTGATGCAGAATAAGGTGAAGTCCCAAAAACTGGAAAAACGTCCTTATTAGCCTCAACAAAAGGTTGAGATCCCTCATCAAATCCTCTAAAGCTAGCTATGAAAACAGAATTGCATCAGATAGTAAAGACAACTACAAGGCCTTCTACAGTTTTGTAAGGAATCTCCATGGCAATACCCAGATTTGCTCTGAGCTACTACACAATGGTACCTCCTATACCAAGCCAACAGATATTGCAAATATACTGGCTGACAGATTCAGTGCCAACTTTATCCCTGTCTCCCCCTCAAAGTACCAATCCCAATACCAGTAGATTGCCAGGCACCCAGTATTACTGCTGCACAGGTTAAAACAGCACTGTCCAAGGCCAAGAATACAGCTTCTATTGGTCTTGACAATATCCCCGGCTGTGTTCTACATGAACTACAGAGTGAACTGGCACCTTACCTGTGTGCCTTATTCAATCACAGCCTCACCTCAGTCTTTGTCTCTACCAAATGGTGCATCGCTACACTCATCCCTCTCCACAAGGCAGGAGTGATTACAGACCCCTGGAACTATTGCCTCATTAGCCTGATGAGCCTGATATGCAAAGCTATGGAATGCATCATCATGGACATAATAAACAAGGATATAGGGAATCTCCAAACTCTGGATCCTACACAGTTTGGCTTTTGTGAAGGGTAGATCATGCCTGGTCAACTTGGTTGACTTCTTTGAGTCAGCCACCAGAGCTGTGAATGAAGGCAAGGTGGTTCATACAGTCTACCTTGATCTGGCCAAGACCTTTGATACCATTCCCCACTCAGGAATCATAGAGAAACTCACCAATCTAGGCATCAACCCCTATATCACTAGGTGGGATGCAAACTGGCTTACAGATAGAACCTACAGTGTGAAAGTAGCTGACTCCAAGTCAGACTGTTGACCAGTAATGAGTGGAATCCCACAGGGTTCGGTCCTGGCTCCTCTCCTGTTTGGTATCTACTTCTTTGAAGACAAGGCCAACATGAAGGGAATCTGGCTGACAAATTTCACAGGCAATTTCAAGTTGGGAGCTATTATTAACTCCCCAAGTGATGTTGACATCCTAAAGAAAGGCCTCAATGAGACCACCGACTGGTGTCAGAACCATGGCCTTAAGCTCAATGCCAAACAATGTGTCATCATCCACTTTGGGAAAAAGCCAGTTCCCCTGAATTATCACATCGATGGTAGTCCACTGAACACAGAAGATGTTATAAGAGGTCTAGGAACACAGGTTGACAGCAACCTCTCTTTCGACCACCACATTGCCACTGTGGTCAGAAAGTCCTTCTATGTGGCACATCTCATTACTAAAGGTTTTGCATCCAGGAAAAAAAGAGGTCATTGTCTCCCTCTACTCTTCCCTCATTAGGCCAGTCATCGAGTACAATGTCTCATTTGGCATGTACTTCACTAGACAACTGCAACAACTGGAGATCCCACAAAAGTACCTCACAAAGAGTACCCTAGGCCTTAATCACTTGTCCTATATGGACAGACTCAAAAAGTCCAACTATTCTCGGTCTCATATTGCCTACTTAGAGGCAATCTTGCTTGACTTACACAGCCATGTCTGACCCAGCTCTGTTAGAAATGCTACATCTAAAGAAATCCAAATTCTTTCACACCAGATGCTCATACATTCTCTCATTAAGTGACTTTTCCATTGTACTGATGTAAAAACACAAACATGACTGGCATTTGGCAATATAAACCACTTATTTTAAATACAACTAAAACTACCCAAAAGTTTAGTGACAATGCCATTAACTGTAAATACTTCACCCTCAGAAACATGCTTACACTAATGGCACTTAGAACAACAATGCATACTTCTATCAGACATGTCCTTGTTTGTTCCTACCTTTGAATCCAAAAAGGACTTAAAATTCAAACCCTTCTTATTAACTATCATTGGACGGTCCCCCAGCTTTTCACAATTCTCCATTTTTTTCTGTCACCATACACCAATTTTTACAGAGGATAGATTTAATAGGTTCATTGTCATAACTATAAGTAGTAATAAAACTATTCCCAAAGCTAGAATTCCTCATAGGTATCACTTCCCCTGGCTGTGCCTCAGACCTAACTAGGTCCAAGCCTGCTTTCTTCAAAATAGGGCTAAGAAATTGACTCTCTCTTTTCAAAATAACTTCATTCAGAATATTGTTGAGAAAATACTCTGGATAATCCCTTCTAAGAAATATTCTCTTAATAAACTGACATTCATCCAAAAAGTCTTCAAAAACATTTGTCATCCTTGCTGCCCTGACCAAATGGCCTTTTACAACACCTTTCTTTTGGGAGATAGGATGTGTACTAGAGAAATGTAAAGAACTATTTGAAAAAGTAGCCTTACTATAAATCTTTGAAATCCAGACCTTACCATTATAATCTTTAATCAGCATATATATATATATAAGGCTCCCTATCAGAAGCCTGAAACACTATAAGCTTGAAAATCAAAATCCTGAAACCAAAAGCCTGAAAATTCAAAATCCCGAAAACCCAAAATTCTGAAACTCAAAATCCTGAAAACACAAAATGGACATACTGACGTCATTGTGGCTTTGCTATTGTTAGCCCTGTGGTGTTAGGTCATGTGTTGGGTTCAGGTGAGTGTGCGGTTGGTTTTATGTTAGGTTAGGCGGTTTAAGTGAGTTAGGGTTAGGGCGCAGGTTAGGCATGTATGCAATAGTGACAAATATTGGGGTTAGGGGCGGTTTAAGTGAGTTAGGGTTAGGGCGCGGGTCAGGTGAGTATGCGATATTGACGGACCTTAGGGTTAGGGTTAGGGTCTGGGTCAGTTGGTAGATATTAGTGTCTTTATAGTGACATATTACCATTATTTGTGTTTTCAGGATTTTGAGTTTCAGGATTTTGGGTTTTCGGGATTTTGAATTTTCAGGCTTTTGGTTTCAGGATTTTGATTTTCAAGCTTATAGTGTTTCAGGCTTCTGATAGGGAACTATATATATATATATATATATATATATATATATATATGGGTCTACTTTGTTTTGCTGAATCTCATTTCACTGTACTTCATTTCTCCCCAACCGCATCAATGAAAATTCAAATATTTCACTGAATCTCATTTAATTGAACTGCAGTTAGTATATATGGCACTGTGTAGAGTACTGTAAGGCAAGTAAAAGGTATATGCCCTTTTCCCCACTGTAGTGCAATCCTGCAGTTAGTTTATATAGTTGGGGGTGTGGGGGGCACAGCCCCCTAAATTGGAGGGTGTGGGGGGCATAGTCCCCCTCCTTGTTTGTTTTATATTGTATTTTACCAAAAACTTCAAAACAATACATTTTAAACAATAGACATGCATAGTTAAAACATCAATGACTAACTCTCTCCAGAAGACAATATGTACTCAAAATAAGTGGGGGGCTACACCCACCACACCCGTCTTCTGGAGAGAGTTAGTCACTGATGTTGTAACTATGCATGTCTATTGTTTAAAATGTATTGTTTTGAAGTTTTTGGTAAAATACAATATAAAGCAAACAAGGAGGGGGACTACGCCCCCCACACCCTCCAATTTACGGAGCTGTGCCCCCCCACACCCCCTAATTATATAAACTAACTTCAGGATTGCACTACAGTGGGGAAAAGGGCATATACATTTTACTTGCCTTACAGTACTCTACACAGTGCCATATATACTAACTGCAGTTCAATGAAATGAGATTCAATTAAATGAGTTTTTGGTAATTTGAATTTTCAGCGAAGCGGTCAGGGTGAAATGAAGTTCAGTGAAATGAGATTCAACGAAACAAAGTAGACCCATATATATATATATATATATATATATATATATATATATATATATATGGGTCTCATTCATTTGCACTAAGTGTCAGTACTTCGAAACCCACTTGGTCGTTACCAGTTGTTTGAAGTACCAAAACTTCGAAAACAAAGTTAGGAGATCACAATACAGAGCAGAATGGGAATATTCCCTTTTCCTTGCTGTAGTGCGATCTCAGAGTTGGTATATTTAAGTAGGGTAGGTGTGGGGGGCACAGCCCCCCATATGGGGGTTGCAGGAGAGGCTTCCCACCGGCAAAACATGTTTTCTGTGGGGTTTTTTTCAGTCAGCTGATACAGTGACTAGGTTTCAGCAAAAGTGCACTTTCGTTGAAATGCACTTTCGCTGAAGTGGGCATCTACTCTGTTTGTTTGATGTAACATATTTTTGAACAAAGTAGATCCACATCTACATATATATATATATATATATATATATATATATATATATATATATATATATATATATATATGTTTAAATACTTATTATGCATTTGAATACATATATGTATATTTACTTATTTATTTATATATTTACACACATTTTATATAAAAATATATATATATATATATATATATATATATATATATATATATATGTTTTATTTTCTGCGTATATGAGTATTTTGTAGTTTGGTGCTATGTGCCTTAAAAAAAGCTTAAGAAGTTTTGGCAGAAAAGATCATGTGGTATTGTAGGGTTTAAATACCGGAGTTTTGTTTTTATTTTGTTGCCTGATAAGTCTTATAACATAAGACGAAATCTGTTATCCTTATAATAAAGGATTTTTTATATTAGTTATGTGTTTAGCTGCGGTCTGTTCTCCCACATTGTGTACTGGTTTTGGGTTTATTTAGTTTGTTTGTAGTCTTTTTTATTTTGCTAACTTACATGTTCATTCTAATTGGCATCTATTTGAGGGATTTCGGTTTCATAGCAGTGTGGTGTTTTAACTTACAGTTTTCCAAATTTACCTCCTAATATTTACTTCAGTTGTGCATTTTCTTGCTGCTGCCTTGCATAATGTAACTTAGAATTGGTTGCACAGTGCTGACTGATTTTGTAAAACCAACCATTTACTATACCAAACAGTCTTTAGATTATACCTTCCAAAGTACCTGTGTCAAGAATAATATATGAGATATTTAAAAAAGTTGCTCCCTGACTTTTATAGCTTCAGAGGTTTGTAGGTAAGTACTACTCTAGCTACCCCTGTGGGCCACTTTAAGCTTAACCAGTTTCCCTTTTTGGGCTCAAAATAACCTATTCCATTTGGTTATAGACTGGAATCATGCCATGGTGAATTTGAGGGAACTCATGCAAGGATTAAAGCATTTCAAAGCTGCCTCTGTCCATTAGCAGTACAGGCGTCAGTCCTGGGGTAGATTTTCTGTTTCCCATTCATAGATCTAAGTTGTGCTTAAAAATGGACAGGGCTGAACTTTGTTTTATATAGATGAGGAGTTTGTTCTATAGCAGCGGTATCCTCTGCAAAATGTATCTCTCCCTGCAAACTGTTCTGTTGATCTTACAGAAGAGGTTTAAATCCCTAGACCAAGTATTTCTGATGAAATTTGACTTGCTGATGTGCAGTAAATCCTTCAGTAATGGGTCAGAGGATGCCTTGCATGCCAGACACAGGTCATCGCTTAGCAGTCAATAGAATACAGATGAGACAGATCAAGTTGCTCTAGCAATCAAACCTCATGCAGTTAAAAATGTGCACACTTAGATAAAATGTTTGATTAGTTATCTAAGATGTGCAGGACTGGTTAAGGAAATGAAGGAATGAGCAACTGATTGTCTGCTTAGCTTTTCTGGACAGTGAGGTCATTATGAGATGTTGACATTGCCATTCAGCTACAGTCCGGTCCTAGTGACTGGGTAGATGTATGCCAGTAAAAGCAGAGTTTGGTGGTGAAATTGAGCTTGTAGAAGCATGAGTCTGAAATCCTGTGACATTTATAGATGTCAATACATTGCAGCAACAGTGACTGCACAGAACAAAAACCTCAAATCCTTTCTAAATTGTGAAGTGGTGAACAGAGGGTCACTGTCCAACTCGCATACTTAAACAGAGTGAAGGGGCAGGCAGCATGGATGATTTGTATCACTTAGTACTCAGTGAAAAAAAGTAATTAGAAAAAAACATATTCTTACCCCAAAATAAATAAATACAGATGACCAGAATTGCAAAAAGTCACATACTACCTAATAAGACCCAGTGAGTTTGCCATTTCATAATATTCTACAATATTTTGATAACAAATGATGCACTGGTGGTAAATTCTTTTGTACTTCAGTGTTGCCTGTGGAAAAAAAAAACATAAGAGAAACATATGATTAAAATGTTTAGTGATCCTGTGTTAAGAAACTTAAGAAATAAGAATGGATACATATGCTGACATCTGTGGCATATGCTTTGGCAAGAGAATATTACTCCTAAATGATATGACAGAATAGCAAAGCAAATCACTGCTCATGAGGGTGGGAGGGAGAAAGAAAGATACAGTATTACTCAAGAGAAACAAAGCAGGAAATATTTTAGGGACTGACAATGTATATTCTCTGTCTAAAATGTATTCTATTCATTCTAATTGTTCTAAATTATGAGCCTTAAATATAACAAATTATTTACTGTACTTGATATTATAAATGCTATTTTGAAAGAAAAAAATCTACATATTGTAGGAGCAAGGCTATTGTGCAGGTACAGGACTTTAGCTACATCACTGAATACCATGTCTCATTTATTCAGAGCTTCCTTGTGACTGGCTTGGACACCTATGACTGCAAGACTTAGATTGCTTCTAAAACCATCTCGACCTACAATGCTGATATTGACATATTTTTTGCACTTGCTCTAACTGTTTCAGTGATATTTAACACTTCTGTGCTGCATTATTTATTTAGTTGAATTTATTACTATTTTTTAGCCTGCGCTCTGTTTGTTACTGCACTGCTCTTAGGTTGTTTTAACACTATTGTGATATTTTCTAACTTCCTCTGATACTGCAAAAGCTGTTCTAAGTTTGCCAAAGTTTTCCTGAGTCTGCCAAAGTATTTCTAAGCTTTGCAAAGCTTTTGTGAGTTGCAAACATTTCTCATGGTTAGTGAACTTATTTCCAAGGATTCCTGATATTGCAGGAATTCTTATTTCTGCTGCAAAGCATTTGTTACTGCACTTGAGCTCAAAGCCAGTTTGTTTCACATTGGGAAGGGTCTTTTGCACTCAGGTGGGAGTAGAGAGCTAAATTCAACCCATCCAATGTGAGAACTACTGGTCAATAGCTTATTGTGTTTTTATCTGATTGGCCTGAGGGTTTAATTTGACAAAAATATTTTATCCTGCTGACATAAAAGTGGTTCCCAGTGCTTGCATCTAAGCAAACCTTTCCAGTTTAAAATCTTCTATAGGAAATGCTCTTCCTAGTCTTCCACTGTCCACAGCTGCTCAAAGAGCTGCCAGTTTGTGCAGAAGGTGGTGCCACTGCAGGCCATCTAATAGTATACTACTAAACACTCTCACGTTGACCTTTAAGTGACTCTGTCTTATTCCTCCCATCTAAAAATTATGTTTCTTTGCCTTACATAACATAGGATAGATTCAGACCGGCTGAATCTAGACTATTTGGTATCACTCTGCTCTAAAACCAGCCATCATACATTAAGAGGGCCTCCCTGCACCCTTGTGGCAGAAGTGTGTAGCTCAGGACCCATCTGTTTGGGGGATTGCTGGAGAAAAGCTCAGTTTGGGGCTTTCTCATTGATAGTTGTATTAAAACTTTTAATTTGCCTTGTTGACTTGGGTCTCTTGAGGCAGTGTGGCAATTGCCTCATGCACACTGACAACCCTCTACTAATAGCTCACACCAGTACAGAGTGTGAGAGATGTATCTACACTAAGAATCTTGAATCCATGCTCTCTCACTCAGAACAGTAACACTGAAGAAGGTGTCAACCCACCCATCGCTATTCATACACATAGTACACATCAAACTAAAAAATCAACATACATGGAGGGTTCTCTCAAAAACTTACCAAATGCCAGAGACCTCCAAATCAAAAGACTGCTACAACTAACACAGTTCCCACAGCACCCATGACACATAGTAACACCGGTGTCTCACCTACCAAGCCCGTAAAGCATAACACTCAAAAAAACAAATTTTCTTGACATTGGAGACACCATAGTGAGACACACAGATGTCCCACTCACCAGGTTGGACAAGGAGAAAGTCATGATCATCTGCCTGTCTGGTGCCAGGATTCATCAGATCACACATGCACTCAGGTCTCTCAACAACAAGTACCATTATGACTCTGTCATATTTCATGTTAGAATGAATGACCTGAGACATACCTCACTGGACTATATGAAGAGAGACATGATTGAGCTCTCTGAGCATATGTCCCAGGCAGGTATGTCCCTAGCCCTGAGGAGCATACTACCCTCACCTAGAATGATGCCACAGCATAAACAAAAAATGGTAGACTTTAATAATTGGCTTAATGTTTGTTGTCATTCAAAGGGGATCCAGTTTCTGTCAGCCTGAGAAGCCATGTTCGACAAACCTCACTGAATTGTCAGAGACGGTTTGCACCTGGCACCACTAGGCTTTCAGCTGCTGGCAAAGGCTCATGCTTCCCCCATAGTGCCTTTTTTACCAATGTGAATTCTGCCAATCATAACAAAATAAGAGACATGCTGCTAAATACCAGCAGCTTGAACCAAAAATTGCACATCCTGGAAGCACTTCTATCACTGGAAGATGGAGATGTCTGTGCTATCACAGAAACCTTGTGCAAGGCCTCAGAGAGTACCCTGGCCTTGCAAGGCTAGAATGCCTTCCACACTTTCACACCACAAAATGAACATGTGAGAACCAAAGGAGGTAGTGTTTCTATCTATATTAGAGATAAATTCACCTCCCGTCAAGTTAGACTGGATAACTCCATGGAGTTACTCCAAGTTCAAGTTACTGTGGGTAAGACCGCATTCATGTTATAGCTAGTTATAGATCCCCCTCCATGGGTTAGGATGTGCACAAAGCCTAATTGACCAAACTGGAGTCAATCTAAATATTCCCGAACACTCTGGTTATGGGGGTTTCAATTATCCCACCATCAACTGGGAAACATACGCTAACCTTAACTTGTTAGCACCAAAGTTCCTTGACTTCATAACTCAATTGTCCTGGAACAAATTGTTCATACTTTTCACAAGAGGAACAAACATACTAGATCTGGTGCTCACTAACATATGAAACAGAAGCACTGTCACAACTGCCGGACCTCATTAGTTAAATCTAAGTACAAACCAGTCACCTTCAAGCTGGCACTAACACCAGAACTTGGAAAGTGCAAAATCAGGCTAAATAACATCACCAAGGCAAACTATACCCTTATAGTATAAATGCATTCCAAATCCCACCCCCAGCTAGAAGTGGTAACTACACCAAAGCTTAGACTAAAGCCCTGTGCAATCACTTGCATAAGTGTATAGACTCGGCCATACTATAAAGAATCAAAGCCAGAGTCCCAAGTAAAAACAAGCTGCCATGGTGGACATCCAGCGTCAACAAACTTTACAATAAATGCAAAATGTTGCTGCCCAAGAAAACAAAGGTGAGGACCCAACTATGGAAAAGCACCCTCCTCAGCCTCAACAGGCAAGTAAGACAACTTGTCAAATCCTTTAAGGGCTTCTTTGAGAAAAATTAGCAAGTACAGCCAAGGATGACCATAAGGCCTTTTACAGCTATGTACATAGCCTAATTGATCCCACAGATATAGCAAACCTACTAGCATATAGGTTTGGCAAAAGTTTCACTTCCTCATCCCCTCCAAACTTTTCACAAACCTTCTCCCCACCCTACATATCTGAAAAGCAGGTTATTAAAGCCTTGACCAAGGCAAAAAGATACAGCCTCTATGGGACCAGATGACATCCCAGGCTGTCTTCTAAACAGGCTAAAACATGAACTAGCATCACCATTAAGTACCCTTTTAAATCATAGCCTAACCACAGGCTTTGATCCTGTGGAATGGAGAACAGCAACAATTATTCCCCTCCACAAAGGTGGCTTAGTAACAGACCTAGGGAGTTACAGACCAATAAGCCTGACCAGCCTCATCTGCAAGGCCATGGAATGTATCATTATGGGCCTCATAAGTAAAGACATAAGTGACCTCCATATCCTAGATCCAATCCAATTCGGCTTTGTCAAGGGCAGATCCTGCCTGTTAAATCTGGTGGATTTCTTCAAAAATGTGACTATGGCCATTGATGAGGGCAAATCTGTGCACACAGCATACCTCAACTTGGCCAAGGCTTTTGACACAATCCCACACTCAGGCATTACTGATAAACTTAGCAAACTGAATGTAAACCCCTTTGTTGTAAGATGGGTTACCAACAGGCTCTCAAACTGGACACACACTATCAAAGTGGGTGACTCCACATCAGGCAGCAGACCTGTCACCAGCAGGGTGCCACAGGAGTCTGTGCTGGGTCCCTTACTGTCTGGAATATATTTCTCAGAAATTCAGGTCAAAACTAACGGTTGTGGCTGAACATGTTTCAGACGACTGCAAACTGGGTGCAATTATTGAATGCCCACATGATATCAGTATACTCCAGGAGGGTCTTATGCAGACCAATAACTGAGGTCTTAGTCACAGTCTCGAACTGAATGCAAAGAAATGAATCATCATTCCCTTTGGCAAAAACAATGTCCCTTCACACTATGAAATCAACAATACCCTAAGTACCCATAAAGTGGTAAGGAATCCGGGATCACAAGTTGACTGTGACATTAACTTTGACCACCATGTGTCTACTGTAGTTAGAAGGGTTTTCTATGTAGCACACTTGATTAGTAAAAGCATTGCCTTGAGAGCAAAAGAGATTATAACCCCTCTATACTTGACACTAATCTGACCGATAATTGAGTATGATGCCCCATTTGGCATGTACTGTACAAAGCACCTTCAGCAACTGGAGAGACCTCAGAGGTTTCTAACAAAGAAGATCAATGAACTCCAGCATGTGCCTTACATAGACCGACTAAAGTCCCTGTCACTATACTCTGTATCATATAGACTTCTTAGGCGAGACTTATGCCTGGCTTACAGGGCAATCTCAGACCCAAACCTGATGAACTTGCTGCATATCCATAAATCAAACAGGACTAGAGCTACTCATTCCAGGGACCTAAATATGGCCTGCAACTTAAACAGGACATGCTGGAGGGACAGATTTTTCTCCCGGCAACTGCTGCATCTTTCAAATAGCCTACCAGTTCATGTGAAACAGTGCAGCTCTATGACACTGTTCCAGAGGGACTTGGACAAATTGATAGGACACCATAAATTCTGACCAGGGTAGCTCCCACAAGCCTCCTGGACATGGACAGTCATTACTAAATGCAATCCTGGATATTGTCTAGCATATCTATGGTATTACATTGGGATGAAACGGCTAGGTTTGAAATGACCTCTGGGTTGACAGCCTAGTAAACTCCTATGATCCTATGTAGATATGCCTTGTGTTTGCATAGGTTTGCGCTCAGTTTACCAGAGCTGCTCAATATTTGGCAACTTTAGCCTGAGGTCTGGAGTGCATCTGCATTAAAATCCAAGGCATCCACTGAAAAAAAATGAAAAAAAAGCATATCTAATGCCAGCATTTCACTTTGTTAATTGTATTTAATTGAATTACTGTTTCATTTCTGATGTTTGTGACTAAGTCTAGTTGGCCCGCTTCCTTCCTAAATACTGCATTCAGAAAAATCCAGCCACAATGGATGGGCAGTTTCTCATCATTTCTCCTGCCAGTTTGATTGATATGGGCATCTTGAGGCAATATAGCAATTGCTACAGATATACCGACAACCATTTACTCTGAAAGTAAGCTATCACCCTATGTGAGAGATGCAAATACACTGTGGACCTAGAGTCAATTCTCTCACATAAAAACAAACTAGAAATCAAACTTTGAGATATGATTTATATACAAACACACAGACACTCCTGGGGAAGGCTGGCAAAGGTTGACTAGGCATGCCCCTTCTGCCTAGGCTATAAGGTAGTAGTCCACTTCCACCAGAACCCCTACTTATCAGCTACTATAAGGCCCTTCCCAAAGGGTGACCAATCTCACTGTGTAATAATACTGTTATCTAATTAGTAAGTGGGACCAGAACTTTTAAGGCTATTTTAGTGGCTTGGACAGTATCACTAAATACATGCACGTACTCTAGAGCTTAAATTATCTCTACACAAAACAGCCACAGTTGAAAGGTTTAAAAATATTTAATAAATAATAAAAGTACAAGACAGATCTCCTTAATTCAACACAGTGCTAGTCAAGAATTCAGAAATCACAGAAACTTTAAAACAATACTGTAGGATAGTCTAACATAAATACAGAAAACAGCTAGTCTAATCTTACTATTTTCTATCTATTTCTAAGAGAAATACTAAAGTCTAAGATCCTACTTACATACAGAGCAAGCAAGTACTGGTGAGTGGATGTTCTGAAGACAAATGCAAAATGCTATCTCTTTCTCTCTGAGATCTCTTAAATTGATACTACATCCCTGTTGAGTTAATTTATATTACATCATTCTTGACACTTCTCTGGTTCCCAGGCTAAGAGAAACTCTAAATTTACATTTATTAGTTTTCTTCGTAAGCTTGCACCTGGCCAGGAAGCCATAACAATAAAAGATATTATACATGTAAAACCTTACAATTAACTCTGGGCTCAAAACAATAGAAGGGATTCCTTCATCCAGACATCCTGCCTCCAAGCTTTGAGATCAAACAGTTATAAAATGCTTTACTTTATCAGATTTCTTCCAGCAGGGTGCACTGTGGTTACATTTTAGAAGTTCAGAACATATAACACAGTTTTTCTTACATTTAGTTTTCTTACATTTGTAAAACAGCCTGTGGATTATATTAATATTTACAATGACATATAATTATCTACAAAATTCTATCTAGCTTGGCTGGCAGCCTTCACAGGAGGTACTGACTAAAAATCTACCAAAGGAACAGAGACCTCCCAAACGCACACCATCCACACTCACCATTAAGCAAAAAGAAACCCCTGCACATATCAACAAACACACATGTGTGACTCAACAAATAAGCCCCTAAGGCAAAACACATCAAATGGCTTGGTCATAGGTGAGTTCATAGTGAGACACACACATTTCCCCCTCACCTTTCTGGACAAGAAGAAGGTCACTATCAGCTGCCTATCAGGTACCAGGATCTGACAAATTGTGCATGGGCTTAAGTCACTCAACAAATACCGTTATGACTCTGTCATAGTCCATATTGGAGTGAATGACTTGAGACGTACCTCTCTGGACTATTTGAAGAGAGACATGACTGAACTCTCTGATTATGTGCAGCAGACAGGTATGCCCCCTAGCCCTAAGCAGTATCCTTCCCACTCCCAGGATGATGCCACAACATAAACAAAAAATGATAGGCTTTAGCAACTGACTCAGCTTCTGGTGTCACTCCAGGGGGATCCAGTATCTGTCAGCCTGGGATGATATGGTAGACAGATCTCTGTGCTTTGCTAGAGATGGTCTGCACCTATCTGCCCTAGGCTTTTGGATACTGGCAAGGGCACTTGCCTCCCCAAAGTGCCTTTTTTAGGCAATGTCAAAACAACAAATTTTCCCAACATAACAAAATTTAATGGAAACAAACTCAGGGTCATGCTACGTAATGCTAGGAGTTTAAACACAAAACTGCACTTCCTGGAAGCACTCCTCAACTTGGAGGATGATTACATCTGTGCAGTTACCAAGACATGGTTCAAGGTCACTGAGTGCACTCTGGCCATGAAAGTCTTCAATGCCTTTCACACATTCAGACCTCAAAATGAGCATGAAATAACCAAAGGTGGAGGTGTATCTATCTTCATTAAAATGAAGTACACTTAAAGTCCTGTCAAACAGCATAACTCTTTTGAACTACTCCTTGTCTAATTAACTATTTGAAAATAACATACCATATTATTTCTAGCTATAGATCCCACACCTCCTTCCTCAATTTACTGGAATCCCTCACCATACAGCCCAACTAGTCATGGGAGATGTCAATTATCCTTTCATAGACTAGGGGATATACATGAGCAAAAACATGCTTGCCCAGAGGTTTCTGGACTTTGATAACACAAATGCTCTAGAACAAAGGCCTTAATGTTCTGGACATAGTACTTGTACATGTACTCACCAACATGGGGGGGGGGGTCACTATACTTCCCCATGTGTGATACCCTCCCTGGTTAGGTCACACCACAAACCAGTCTCGTTTGAAGCAACTACTAGAAATGACATCCTCACAGGATCAAAAATTATAAAAGACTTTACCAAACCTAACTACAGCCTACTAAGCAATGGTATAAAAAAGCTTCATACCACCCACAATCGCAGACACCAATTATCACTATGCAGAAGTGTATGCAAATGCCCTGTACAAACACTTAAGCAATTGCATAAACTCTGCTTGCTATACCTGACCAAATCAAAACAATGTCTTCCTGTAAAAACAAGTCACCATGGTGGACTTCGAGTATAAACAGATTATATAACAAGAGGAAGGAACTGTTGTCCAAAAACAAGAGGGATATCATTCTGCAGAGGACGAGTTCCCTCCTAAGCCTAAACAAGAAAATCAGAAATCTTCTAAAGTCTTCTAAAGCAAATTATGAAACTACGATTGCATCCCTAGCAAAGGATAATCAAAAGGCATTCTTTAATTATGTCCAAAGTTTAAAAGGGAATGCCCAGCTATGTGCCAAACAAGTTTTAGATGGGATCACCCATACTACACCGGAAGATATCACCAACCTGCAAGCTGACAGATTCAGCACAAACTTCACCCCCCTTCTCACCTACCATATTCCAAAGCATACCTGACACCAGCCCTCTGCCTAGTATCCCTAGAGAATGGGTCATCTCCTCACTTGCCAAGGCCAAAAACATGGCCTCAATGATGTCCCAGGTTGTTTACTAAACAATCTAAAACAAGACCTAGCAGACCCACTTTGTGTTCTTTTTAATCATAGCTTCAGATTGAGAACTGGCTAAGTTCCTGCAGAATGGAGAAGAACAACAACAGTAATTCCCTGCAGAAAGGGGGACTATCAACTGACCTTGGGAACTACCCATAAGTCTAACCAGCCTCATCTGTAAGGCTATGTAAAGAATTATCATGGACCTTATCAACAAGGACATATATAACCTCCACATTCTAGACCCAACCCAGTTTGGCTTTATTAAGGGCAGATCATGCTTATTAAACCTGGTAGACTTCTTTGAGAATGTCACCAAAGCCATGGGGTAAGGTAAGACTATGCATACAGCTTATCTTGACCTTGACAAGGCCTTCCACAGAATTCTCCACTCTGGCATTATTGATAAACTCTCCCAGATAAGGATTAACCCTTACATTACTGGATAGGTAGCCAGTTGGTTCACTAACAGAACTGACTCCACCTCCACCAGTAGACCCAACACCAGTGGACACATCACCAGTGGAGTATTACAGAGGTCTGTATTCTGCCCCTTACTGTTTGGCATCTATTTCTCATAAGTCCAGGCCAAAGTAGATGGCCTTTGGCTCACCAAGTTCACTGATGATCAATGCTAGGAGTTTAAACACAAAACTGCACTCCCTGGAAGCACTCCTCAACATATTACAAGAAGGGCTAACACAAACAAATGATTGGTGCCATAGCCATGATCTAAAACTAAATGCAAAAAAATTCATTATTATTCCCTTTGGCAAAACGGAATTCCCTACAAATTGCAATATTGACAGCACCCCCCTGAGTTCCAACCCAGTGGTGCAAGACTTGGGAACACAGGTTAATAGCAATCTGAACTTTGACCACCAAGTTTCCACAATGGTAAGGAAAGCATTCTATGTAGTGCACCTCCTAAGCAAGGGCATAGCATCCAGGTCAAGGGATGTTATAACTCCACTGTACTCGACCATCTTCAGACCACTAATAGAATAAAGTGCACTGTTTTGCATGTATCTCACCAGACACCTGCAGCAGCAGGAGAGACCTCAGAGGCTTCTCATTTAGAAAATACAGGAACTCCAAACCATGACCTTTGCGAACAGGCTAAAAGCCCTGTAACTTTACTCTGTATCTTATAGGCTTCTGAGATGTGACTTGTGTCTGGCCTACAGGGCAATTTCTAACCCTGCCTTAATGGAAATGCTGCACATCTGCAAGCCAAATGGCACAAGAGTTACTCACTCTGGGGATCTTGACCTAGCTTGTGACATTAACAGAACTTGCTGGGGAGACAGATATGTCTCCCAGAGACTGCCGCTTCTCTGGAATAGACTTCCTATTCACGTAAAACAAAGGTCCTCACTGACCCTATTCAAATGCAACTTAGATAACTGGATGGGAAACCACAAATTCACCCCTGGAGTTGCACCCATGTCCCAAATTGTCAGGGGTAGCCAGTGTTGATCACAGACCCACTCTGTTCATAAATTAGTTCTGAGAACTACCCAAAAAGAACAAATGGGGATACTTGGAATAAACATGACTAAGATGTAAAGGCTCTAGGGCCGCTAGCCTAGTAACCTCCTATGAACCTATGAATCCATAACTACCAGATCCAATCACTGGAAGGCCAGCAGGGATAATCAAGTCCTAATTATCTAATTCTGGGGTAGTGGGTATAAAGTGTTCCATTGTTTTTGCATATAAAACACAGTGCAATTATTCACAGCATGTGTCGTTCCTGTTCAACATAACACTATAAAAGCTTTGAATTGTATAATTACATGCAAACACACACACACACACACACACACACACACACACACACACACACACACACACACACACACACACACAAACACACAAACACACACAAAAAAACATCAATTACAACATTTTCTAAGACAGTATACACCTCAAGATATCTGTTTCCAATCAAACGAATGAATAAATATATACGTAATGGTCCAGAAATATATTTTGGCTTGCTGCTGTTGGAACCATACAGTGTATGTCATTGGAAACCCCTGTGTTGTGTCGTCTCAACAATTTAGCTTAAGTATCCAGAACAAAAAAAAACAAAATCAAGGACAGATTTTAAATATTTATCTTAAATATTTTGAAAGTTGGTAATATAATACGTTTTACTTATACAAGCATTTTCTGAAAAATACGAAGTCCAAAAGTTATGTCTGTCATTGTTTGGTGACTGTCATTAACAAGAATTTGCCAGGAAACCACAGGATTTTATGAGGAACAGTCCAAAATTATAAGGCAAAATTAGAGACAGTTCAGAGTTATGCCTTCTGTAAGTAAACAAACACACACACACACACACACACACACACACACACACACACACACACACACACACACACACACACACACGCACACACAAATGTCTGTACATTATACATATCTATTTGAAATAAAATTACTGCATAAATACACAGATAATTGCCTAAGAATGTATTTCAGCTTACTGCTTTCAGAAAGTGCAACCAACTGCAACTCCCGCCCTGTCCTCTCAACTTCTTAACTCAAGAAATCAAAGGCATAGGCACAGACCTGTTTAGACATAATAAGGGCTTACTAAATTTAATGCTGCTGGTTCCCAAAAACAGTTACTAGAAAACGGAAATCAAAATCTAAACTAATTATAACTGAATTAGTGAGTATTGTAAAGGGGATAAAAGGTGCAATTGTTAAACCAGGGAAGGAACAAATTGCATAGAAATAAACTGAATATATTGGAAATACATACAGAATAATGTTCAGGAAAAGAAGTGTGTTTTAAGGGACAGCAGGAATTTTGCAATTTATGTAATGGTGTGAATGATAATTGTTAAAATGTACTATGCATGAAAAAAGATGAGAATTATCATCATGGTTTGTTTTTTGTTTCTATTAATGTATGTGTACCTTTGCTTCTCTTGCAATTTTAATTTGACAAATATGTTTAAAAAATCAAAGACCCAAACTCAGGAACAGATTTTAAATACTTCTCCTTCATAGTTACAAAATTGCTCGAATAACAAGTTTTGCATTAGCAAGAATTTTGTGAAGGATGCAAAGTCTGAAATTCATATCTGTCATTATTTAATGACTGGAATCCACAAAAATTTGTCAGAACCCCACAGATGTTATGAGGAATGGATCAAGATATTTCTATCTTTTTTGCTTAAGAATTCTAGATAAATTTAAAAATAATAAGGAGAGAAATGCCCAGAAAACGAACAATTTTTAAATGTTACTCTAATTTACTTCAAAAGTTAATGGAGCAACAGGCGTTGTATCAGGATGCATTTTCTAAACAATAAGAAGTGTGAAACTCTAATTACTGGCGTTATTGACTGACTGTAACTGTCAGAGATTTATCAGAAAAGGAAAACGTCAGTGGGGGCAGTATGAAAATATGAGGCAAGATCAGGGATGTTCTACAAAACTGGGGGCAGTTGAGAAGCAGAGCTATGACCTCTGCCCTAGAAAACATACACAGATGGACAGACGCACACACACGCACACACACGCACACACACACGCACACACACATGCAGACACACACACACATACATACACACACACACACGCGCAGACACATGCACAAACACATGTAGACACACACACGCACACACACGCACACAAACGCACACACATGCACACACACACACGCACACACACACACAAACACACACATGCACACAAGAACACAGAACCACACACATCCACACACACGCACACACATGCAGACACACACACAAACACACATGCACACACAACCACACACACACACACACACACACACACACACACACACACACACACACATTCACTAAAAATGTATTGCAGAGTTACTTACTGCACATGAATGGATAGTTATATTCCAAGGCTTGTTACTGTGAGTTCTGAAACAGTGAGACTACATGACTAAAAAATGCAATGTTACATATAGTAAATTCAATATCTCTGTGTCTTGGAGTTTTCCATTTCTCCAAGGTATACTGATCTTGGACTTGGTATATATAGGTTTGAGGAGGAGTTGCCCCACGCACTCTGTAAAAAACGACTTTAAAGGAGGACAATGTTGTTCAACATTCACCATTATCCTGCATTTTCATACCCTTTTATCGTAATTCTAGGGTTTGCACTTAACAATCTTGGAATTACAGTTGTGCGCCATGGAAAGCACATCAATATCTCTCTTCATGTCCCCCATGGAGTAGCGTCTAAGATCATTCACCCCCTCTCATCACCATCTGCAATATCATAACTGTGTTGTCAGCAGTGCAGATAACCTTAGACCCCCTGTGATAACCCTAACCCTAGCATCATAAGCATAACTTTCAACCAACCCTTTGTAAACCTGATGAGTTCTACATCTATATTTTACAGCAGTGTGATCTACATGACCTTAAGGCTAAAAGCTTTGTGGCTCTCAGTAGCTGTAGATATAAGCGTATGGGTGTGCTGTTGGTATTTGGCTATGTTGTTAAATCATGCTAATACAATAGGAAGCACAGGAGGAACAGGCAAGGATTTTTTTAATACTGTTTACTACTTCAGTGTATGTAGGAGTGATAAGAGTGGTGTATTGCTTTGGTAATATAGTGTTGTTATAGGAGGAACAGGCAAGGATTATTTTACTACTTTGGCATATGTAGGAGTGATAGGAGTGGTGTAGCACTTTGTTAATATAGTGTTGCTAATGTGTTGTATACTGACTGTGGACAGATGAAGCACATAGCGTCATGTTTAAATGTTAAGAGCATCTCACACAGGTAAAAAAATATCTGTTAAAAGAAGTGAGTTGTCAGTTAACATGGGTAACTAAAAAAAAAAACAAGTACTAATCTGCTGGCTAAGGATGAGTCAAAGTCAGGCTAGTACTCTTTGGTAACAGTATTTTTTTACTCATCTTATAACATGGATGACAGTTGAATTTAAATAAAGTATATATTCAATGTCTGGGCAAAATGGTGATGGCTGATAGCACTTAATGTGAAGCAAGCTTAGTCAGTAAAGTAAGGGCGGTGTAATTTTGAGTGAGAGTTTGCCCAACAATTACTGGTTACACTGGTCGTTAACAGAAGGGTAGTCAGTATTGCACTTCTGCACAACACAATGGTAGGATAAATCAGATAAATGAGTTTCAGTAGCATGCTGTTACAGAGTGATATGTTTTTGTGTTCACTAGCAAGATCCAGTGAGAGAGGTATGAAGTGAATTTTATAATCAAATTAACATACGGGTAAACGACTTCA